>NC_135224.1:11345174-11645174 GCF_052324685.1 Brachyhypopomus gauderio | reverse complement strand
ATTATGACGTCCAGTCTCGTTAAAATGATTGTGATACACAACTGGTGAAGAGTGGTATGCAGAGGCAATCAGAAGAGGCTTTTCTCCTAGAGAGTGTTTGAACCATGCAGTTGTGAAAGCAAGATTGGATGAAAAAGAACAATTCAGAAGGATATCTTCACCAATCTTAACAAACTTCGGCCCATTCATTTGGATAATGTTAATCTCTGAGGTATTGCCTGAAAGAAAAAGTGAAACATTTAACTCCATTACGCAAATACTTGGAAAACAGTTTATGTATTAGTACAGCAAACACCATAGTGGTACAATTTACTATCTTTCAAGAAAGCAATATAAACTTCATTACTTCTGATTATACACTACCTAGAGTTATTAAAAAGAAGGAGATGACATAAAATCGAATCATCACCAAACTCTTCTAGTACTGAGTCCCCTGGGGATGAAAAAAAAACACTTCTGTTTCAACAACAGGAAATAATGTCTAAAAAAACTTCTAACATGCATGATTCTCTACATAAAACTCCTACTGAGGAGCTTTATAAGTCTGTGCTGGAAGCAGATTGGCTGCTATAATAAACAGTTGAATTAGGCCACGACCACTAACAGCAATGGGTTGATCAAAGGACAATGGAGTCACACCACATCAAGATAATTATTGTCTTTTAAAGCCTAATGTATGAAAAATAAAGTTAACATATGGAAAATGAATTGACAGTCTTGAAAATTAATAAATCAATCAAAAAATATTATGGTGTGTATGCTATGTTTACTATGTCCTCAAGATGTGCAAATAATAGCAGCACATGAAATAGAGCCACAAATGTCTTAGTAATACTTATCTCGCAGTGTGCATTATACACCAATCTTAACACAAAAGCAGTTTCCCAGCCTCCTGAAGGGTGGATTGCATTAACGTATCGTTACACAATTTTGTGGTGGCATGTGTGTTAATGGACATTGCTCCCATATCTTTGTTAAATAAAACGTTTTCATGGTTGCATGTGCCAAATCATATCTGACTGTATGCACAGACACAAATACATTACATTTACTGTAGAAGCCATTGTGAAGCCGCCTCTGTCACCAGCCACAGCACTGTCAATAAATGTATTGTCTATGTACCAGTTGACTGCTGATTATTGTTTCCTTAATTTGGATTAGTCATGGGTTTTGAGTTGGTGCACATTTCATTCATAAAATCTCCATTCAGTTCCTGAGATGATCCTGGCGTGATCACTTCCTTATTTTTTGCAATTCCCTCACAATAAATCCATGACTTTATTTGATATTTTCAAAATATAAATGTTATTAGATGTCTTTTGTAAATGTAAAGAAAATCATACTTAAATACTTTGTATCATGGACATTTATTTCAAATTATTGTACACCTGGTGAAATAAGAGCCTGTTGTCAAACACTTTGGTGGCTTGTGTGATTCAGATGTGTGAGCAAACGTTCATATAATCTAAGACAATCTAAGACACCGTCTAAGATCCAATATAGATAACGGTCAGCAGTTCACTCTCTCGCCACCAGAGGTCTACCTCTCCAGAGTACTGATGTCACCATGGTTACCATCTCACCTGCTGTTTTTTTCCTTTGTGTTTTGATCTCTGACTGTTGTTGACTGTTTTTGCCTAGCCTTTCTGTACCGCTGCCCTGTTAGGTTCCGCTTTTGACCCTGCTTTGTTTTTTGGATTGCCCATTGTACCTACATTGAACTACTTTTACCTGCACATGGCTCCATCTCATGTCCCTGATTCTGATTTGTTACATTGACAACGTAATTAGTTAATAGAATGAATCTATGGAGTGGCATGATACATGTCCTAGTGATGTATACTCTATATCAGTACACATGGAATGTCTCCAGTACTCTAGTACTAAAACCAGAAACGCAACAGCTTTGACTAATAGGATTTTGTCCTAGAGAGAAGAGAAGGGAAGGAGGACAGTGGATGGATTAAAGATGAAAAGTTTATGGACATTAATGATGGATGTAAGGATGGCAGTGACTGGCCTAAGGTGAATTCATCTGGTGCTGGATCTCCATGTGAAGGGCACTCATCTTGCATTACCTGCCAAGTCACCAAAACGTGTCTCAGATGTTTCTTATGAAGACAATGAAGACATGTGATAACAAGCAACATCTGTAGGGCCCAACAAAGACAGCCAGGAGGCATCTGCCCCTTTGAATACAGGGTTGAGTACAGAAGAGACTACTATATGTGTAACATCGGGTAGGTGGAGGCTGGACGCAAGAGTGAAACCTTAAGTGATTTATTATAGAGTCAAACTGCCAACATGAACACATGAAACTCATACATACTCAACAATACAGAAAGCAACATCACAGAACATGTAACAAAAACCCCTTTTATTGTCTGTCTATATATGTCTTGTCGTTGTACCAGTTGACTGCTGGTTATTCTATCCTTAACTTGGATCATGTCACTGTGACATGGAGACAGAGGCGGCTAAAGGCGAGGGTTGCAACAAAGGATGTTTAATCTCCATAAGAGAAAGAAATCAGTAAAACATAACACAACGAAAGGGTAACTGCAAAGCAGTCAGCTTTAGCAAAACTCCAGACACTAGGCACCAAACAGGCAGCAGCAGCGGAGAGAGGTCCAGCGTGAAACTCCCAGCAGGGCAATGTGCAGCACTGGACCGAATAAAAAGGGTGCACAAACTAATGGGGAACAGGTGCTAGTACTCAGGTGGACGGGACGGTAGGAGTGGTTTAGTGCTCGGGGGCGTGTTGAGAATCAGCCTGAATGGGGACACGCGCCCTCTGGCGGTGACCTGGACTCCCCACCGTGACAGTCACGGGTTTTTGGTTTGTGCACCTTATGTATTAAGTCCTCCTTTTTCTCTGAGACTTGGCGTGATCGCTTGCTCTTTTTTTGCACTCCCTGCCCATCACAGAATAACCAGCCACCTTTTGGAAGCCGCCAGTCTCCTTTACTTTTGTCTTGTCATGTCTTGTGGTAAATGTTTGTCTGCGTGATATATGTTTGTCGTGTGTTTCGTGAGAGAGTGAGCTGGGTCGGTCTGGGCTGGTCTGTCTTGTGCATGTCTATGTTACACGGCGGAGCCTGTGACCGCAGTAATGCTCCTCTCCAGTGAGACTGTGCATCCTTCGATTCATGCTTGGCCGTCGGCAGTGTTTGTTTGTATGTGTGTATGTCAATGTGACGACTAGAACTGGAGTTAGCGAGAGGGTTTGTCTGCGCATAAATGTGTAACTTGTGTACATGGGCGTGTGGACAGAGGTGCGCAGCTCACATGTGTTTAGTGTTGTGCGTGTGTGTGAAGCGAGTGCCTCTTCTTTGTCGCCTCGCTCTCCGTGACTGTGGTGAGTGACTGCAAGCCAGAGAGGCGCATTGTTGCGTGTGTATGTGTGATGCGAGTGCATCTCATTTCTGTCACCTAGCTCTGTTTTTTGTCATAAGTTGACTGTGGTGAGGGACTGCGAGCCAGATTGGCACGTCACCGTGCGTGGAGCTAGCACGTGTGGGTCTCATCTGTTTGTCGTTTGTACTGTGTGTTCGTTTTGTCCTAGCGTGCTGTGTGATTTTGTTTTGGGTAATTCCCCAGAGGGACCTCCCCCCTAAATATACAGTGTTTATATATATATATATATATATATATATATATATATATATATATATATATATATATATATATATATATATAATGTAATTAAGATAAAATAGGTCTAAAGCAATTTCAAAACCACAATGTTGTAATGTTGATGTGTATCTTGTATATATGGCTATCTTTTGAGAAATTTGTTCATTATGCTATGCAACAACATTTACACGTTTTTGTATTGTAATCTCTGGATGCTCAGAATGGTTTACTGAGAAATGTTCTTTCCTGTGAACTCTGTTTGATGTTTGCATGAAATCAGTAACCACCATGTCAGTGGAGTAGGAATGGTGCAGGAGGGGATGGGCTAGTGTGGATTTTAACCACATCATAGATTAACTTTAACAGCTAAAAATACTCTTGACAGGACCTTTAAATCTGTTAATGCCCAAATGTCCAACTTTCATCTCAACCTTACCTTTTGTACAACTGAGATTCCTTCACTGACACCTTGCTATGCAGCATACATTTTATTACAAATACATTCTAACACTCTAAAAGCTTAATTGTAATAACATTCCCTGATGTCACAGTACAGTAAAGGGAAATAAAATGGCAGGAAACATAATTACATAAAAAAATAATTTTTCAGACTTTTCTGCATTCTTCCTTCCTATAATTGCATTTATAAATAAACAAATAAATGAGTGTCAAGACTGTATTAAGAATGGGGATACAGTGTGTCATTGTGACGGGCAGGGTGAGCGACTAAAAAAGGAAGCGATCATGCCAAGTCTCAGGGAGAAAGGATGGTTTAATTGAAAGTGCGCAAACCAAAAACCCGTGCAATAGATCCAAATGAAGAATATAATGACCAGCGGTCAACTGGTCAAGACAAGACATATATAGGCAAACAAACGATCCTCAGGTGAGACGGATCACGGGCTCCGCCCACCTGAGGGACGCACACGACGTAACAAAACAACAACAACAACAGCCGCTGTGAACGGAGGCGACTGGTAGGGGGCCGCCTCACCGTGACAGTCATAAGCTTAGGTAATAAATATTTTGTGTTTACATATTTATGGTTTTGTCGTTATACAACCACTGATCAAGATACCAACTTCAACTTTTGCAGTGCTTCTTTTTGTCCATCAGGACTTCACTGAATGTTTTAGGTGATAATTCAACATTTGTCAATTTAATATCATGCAACTGTATGAAATACTGCTTTCAGAAATGTACCTGAAAGAGACACAGAGAACAGGGATGTACCGCTTGCTTTTACATTGAGGAATCCAGTGTTGGTCACAAATATATATTGCATATATATTGTAAAATATGATATATAAAATACATACAAAGAGCTCACTGAATCCACACAGTTTTCACTTTTGTAAGTCAGTCTGGATCATTTTTAAATTTCATACATGTAACACCAAAAGAATGCAAAATATTTACACCTGCAACACTGTCGGAGAAGTCAGGCTGTTCAAGGGTGAACCAAGGATGAAAAAAAAATGTACTTAACAATATACTTTTCTACTTTATATACCCGCTTGATGTGAATACATTCAATGTGAAGTATTGTCAACCATCTGAAAAAGCATACAGAGCGTTCTATTATCAGATGCAAATTTCTTTAATATCTTAATGAACATATTTCCAATTTTGTGCCAAAAGGATGGCTCATGATAAGCACATTAATTAATATTAAAACAGATTATGTAGCAGAAGGAAGTGTTGCAGTATATTGATTAACTATGAATTATGATATGGGGCACCACCCTGAACTCCCGAGGAAATATGTTTTGATAACAGGAACAGGTGAAATAGTGTTATTACGGTGTGATGTTCTGGACCTGCACAGTGACCTAATACCATGGATCAAAATACACATTTACTACCACAACCAATTTAATGAATACATTTCCAAATTTATTGAATGGTTAATATCAAAATCATAAATGTTACAAGGGATAAAAGTTGAGATGATTTGGCTCAAGAGAGTAGCTTATTCTAATTGTCAAACTAACTAGCATAAATCCAAAAACAAAAAACAATTGATTATTACATGACTAAGAATAGATTATATAGTTAAAGAAAACTATTTGCTAAACAAGGTATTACCAAGAAGGGATTGAGGGCTTCAGGTGGAAATGTCAGAAAGAGCAGATCCCAGACAGGCTAGACATATTCTACTAAATTTACATTTATGGTATTTGGCAGACAATCTTATCCAGAGCAACTTACATTTTTACCTCATTTTTATACAAGTGAGCAATTGAGGGTTAAGGGCCTTGCTCAGGGGCACCTCAGGTCTAGGAATCGAACCCACGACCCTCCGGTCACAAGACCAGTTCCCTAACCATGAGGCCATGACTGCCCATTGTCAGGCCCGTTGCCTGGTAAATGAGACTTTATGGTGAAAGAATTCTACAGAAACAGACGATTCAGGACTGACACTCCGAAGCAAACATATGAATGCAGGCTTACTTTGAATAAAAGGAGATGCTGAGCTGGCCATGTTTAGAGTGGTCCAGCCTTCTTTGGTTATTGAAGGCTTTGCAGGAGGCCACAGAGGTAGCTCGCAAGTGCTCAGTCGGAATTTCATCTGCGTTTGTTATCTTGACATTGATTACACTGAAGATTAAACTAAAATCAATAGCTGCTGGCCGAACAGAATTAACTTTAAATTAACGTAGTGAAATAAAATAAAATCATTTATCCTGGGGGTGAACTTTGCGTCACCAGCAGAAGTGTGCGAGGTAGAAAACTTTTTTGCAGTCTTCAAAAGAGGTGGAAGAATTTCGCTTTCCCCACTACAGAAGCGATTTACATTTAATGTACTGCAACTATAACAAAAATCCAAGATCTCATCATTATATTATATTATGTTTGTTATGTACCTAGAGAGTGGTTTGCCGTGGAATTCATTGCCTTAATGCGGTCCCGGCTGCAGTGCTGCAGCTTTGGTTACTGTCGTTTAGGAAATAAGTAGATCATGGAAATAAAGAACGTGAACAGAAGAATGGCTGTTCTCATGATGGAGAGTAAGACGAACCACTTCATCTGTTCATGGCAACTATGATCTGAAAAAGAGCACATGGAATACTATAATAGCAATTGTGTAGTGCTGATGTCTTCCTAAAGGTCTAAACTTGAATAATGGATTTTAGAACATTACTCGGACACACAGATTAAATTAAATGATCTAACGATCTAGTGACCTAAGAAAAAATTGTGTTCAATCACCAACTTCCTCTTTATTATTAAAATTAAACTCACTCAAACCCAATAAACTTCTCTCCCAAATCTATAAACTCTTTTCACATCATGACAACACACCATTTCACTACCAATAGACAAATGTACTTCAGACCTTCAGACTCAAACCGAAAATAACTGGCAAGTAATTTGCAGTAACACATTTAAAATATCATCAAATTCTAACATACAGCTAATTCAATATAAAATATTACACAGAACACACATCACTATCGAGAAAATGCATCGGATGGGCTTCACTGACTCCAACTCCTGTACACACTGCCCCACGGTAACAGACAATCATCTTCACGCATTCTGCCCCCCTGTCAGACAGTTTTGGTTGGAGGTCTTGAGAGAGCTGTCCAAGATCCTCAGCCTCAGCATCCCAATTTCTCCCACCTTAGCTCTGCTTGGTGACCTTTCCTCTCTACCAATGCCTAAACATCTGCAAACATTCATCCTCATTTCTATAACAGTGGCTAAAAAGATTATTTTACTTAACTGGAAAGACAGAACAAAATTATCAATAAAATCACTGGTACAATCTATTAACGGAATACTCAATTTTGGAAAAATTTATATTTACCATAAAAGATAACATTAATTATTACAACAATATCTGGTCCCCATTTTTGCAATTCATCCAGAGCTGATCCCTCCTTTCATTACTTACTTATCTATCCATTTCATTATTTATTTATTTATTTTTCTTTTCTTTCTTGCTCAATTCCAATTATTATGACCCCCCCTGTTTGTAGTTCTGTTTTGTTATATGTGTGTTTATTTGTTTATTCTGCAACAACCCTTTTCCCCAGCACTATTCTGTATTTGTGACCCAGTTTTTGTGCAAATAATAATAAAAAAAAAAAAAAAAAAAAAACTAAGAAAAAATTGTGCTTTATTTGATTTTACCTGCAAGGTTCATTTTGGTTCTACTTCCAAAGAGAATCTGCCCACATGCGGCCACAGCACAGTAGTAAGTTCCAGAATCAGAGGAGCTGAGGTTCTTCTTGGGGAGTTCATACACACAGCTCTGTGTAGGAGAGCCAGTCTCAGAGCTCTTCTTACACTGACCACTGCTGTTTCCATAAGTGTAAATGATTCCTGGCTGAGATTCATCTGACTGATCTTTGATCCAGTAGACACTGTGTTCTCCTGCACACCTCTCTGTGAGTACTGTGCACTGCAAAGTTGCATTGCCTCCTGTTTTGACAGGTTTTAAAACGGGATGTTGGATAACATCAAAGTGAATGGCAGGTTCATCTAAAGAGAAAGTTTTTTTTTATTATTATTGAAGGAAACAGTTTAGATTTAGGTTTTTACAATTTATGGAACAGACTCCTACCTTTGAGGACCAAAACTGTGCAGTCCTCCAATCCAATATGTTCATAGTATGAAACAGCACAGTAGTATGTTGCAGAGTCAGATGGGTCTGCTTTGGAGATACTCAAATTAAAGTTGTTTTCTTTTTTTACAGCATTATGACGTCCAGTCATGTTAAAATGATTGTGATACACAACTGGTGAAGAGTGGTATGCAGAGGCAATCAGAAGAGGCTTTTCTCCTAGAGAGTGTTTGAACCATGCAGTTGTGAAAGCAAGATTGGATGAAAAAGAACAATTCAGAAGGATATCTTCACCAATCTTAACAAACTTCGGCCCATTCATCTGGATAATGTTAATCTTTGAGGTATTGCCTGAAAGAAAAAATGAAACATTTAACTCCATTACGCAAGTACTTGGAAAGCAGTTTACATATTAGTACCGCAATTAACATAGTGGTGCAATTTACTTGATGTATTTCATGAGGACAACATAACCTTAAGTTCTGTAACACAAGTTAACAGCATAAGTAACATTATCATTAGTTCTGATTATACACTACCTAGAGCTGTTAAAAAGAAGGAGAAGGCATAAAATCGAATCATCATGAAATTCCTCTTGTATTGAATTGCCTGGGGTTGAAAAAACAACAAAACACTTATATTTTATACTAACATCAGCAAGTAATGTCTAAAAACATTCACTTGCATTCAGAAGTAAAGTCTGAAAACGTTCTACAAAAATCTATGCAATGCACCTTTATTCTACAGTGGTGAGAGCAGATTGGCTGCTTTATATTATGCTCTGACCAGTAAAATCACCAGGTGGCTCCATAAATTAATATGCAAATGAGTAATTCTAGGTTACCACAAGCTTGTGTGGATCACAAAAATCTGCTTTTGAAAGCCAAATATCTAAATAGCTGATGTAATTACCATTGAATAACAATTGAATGGAAATACAATTATGTTTTATATTTATTTCTTACTGAATCACAAGGTATGTGAGACTAATATATTTCACTGACATGACTGAGGGGGAAGAGCAGTGATGTTTTGTGTTAGCCTCCTCTAGAAAGATATAGTCTACATATGACTTCAGCCAAACTGGGGACAATCTCAGATTGACAATAATTTATCACTGAATGACAATTGTGCAATGTTAAATTCTGTGGTGCTTATTAGTAACACCATACTTAAAAAGGCAAAAAGTTGCATGCACACGATGGGCTGAGGCAATCTATCTATCTGTCTGTCAGTCTGTCTCTATGGTGGGTGCGCAGACTGCGCAAATGGCGGGGTGAAGGGTGGAGAACCTTTATTCGCCATAATCCAAATGTAATGAAATTAAGAGAAAGCCATTTGACAAAGCAAATCAAAGTAACCACTTTAATGGTCTGTTGAGCAGTAATGCAGAAAGCAGTGCATCGTGGTGAGCGAGGCTGAAGCAATTCAGCATGACTGACAGAACCTATGTGCTTAGGTAGGGGACAGAACAAAAGATAACAGCTGCATGGAGTGATTCACTGACTAGATCGATCGATCGATCTATCTATCTATCTATCTATCTATCTATCTATCTATCTATCTATCTATCTATCTATCTATCTATCTATCTATCTATCTATCTATCTATCTATCTATCTATCTATCTATCTATCCATCCATCCATCCATCCATCCATCCATCCATCCATCCATCCATCCATCTATCTATCTATCAAACCACGGCTGCCCAAATCATGCCAGAATCAGGAGAAATGTGTACCTCAACTCTCCACAGGGTCAATATACATGGCCAGGCTGCTATAGCCAAATGTCGGTTTCAATGGTGCAAGAAGTGCAAATTTTGGGCTGTGGACAATGTGAAACATGTATTGTTCTCTGATGAGTCCACCTTTACTGTTTTCTCCACATCCGGGAGAGTTACGGTGTGGAGAAGACCCAAAGAAGCGAACCACCCAGAAGCATGGGGGTGGATCAGTGATGGTTTGGGCTGCCATATCATGGCATTCCCTTGGCCCAATACTTGTGCTAGATGGGTGCGTCACTGCCAATGCCAACCTGATATGATGTAAGTTTAACAATATATGAATATGTTTTAGGAATAACAGGGCCCACATGTGTGCATGTGCGTGCACAAACACACACACATTTCGACACATATAAATCCTCCTAGACCCCGCCCCTGTTCCCAGTAAGCCATTACCAGCCCTCTCTCATGTCGGTACTGTCTCCTGCCTCTTGTTTTCCCCACACTACTTTATCCCCACAGTTGCTGTCCTCCAATGCTTCATATTACTTGAGTCCAGCTTGGCTCCTTCCTTCAAAGACCACTGCAGGATGGTCATGACAATGCCTGTATTTCTGTTTATTTCTACGCCATAATCATTTTTTCCCCAACACCATGCTATTTTGTTGTAAGTGCAGAAGGTTAGTATGACTCTGGAAACAAAAACATTATGGTCAAGCTAACCACCTCCTCTGCTCTATTTGCTGTCTTTATGAAGGTGCTGCATTAACTTTGACACCCCTTCATTAGACTAAGAGAGCAAAAACCACTGTTGAGGCCACTAACGTCTTTCCTACATCAAAGAGGATCAAACTACAGGGTTCATCAGATTGCACACACACACACAGCACATTATAGCTAAATGAAAAATGAATATTAATCTCTTATAATTCTTGGTCATAAACATCCTGCTTATTGCGATGCCGAGGGCTCAACATGTCATTCTGTTACAGATATTGGCCCAGATGTGAAGTTGAATGCATAAATGTGGGAGTCCAATGATGCTCAGTCTTCCCACTAAAAATTTACATATGCACATTAAATGTAAAGTTATAATTCATTGTCATTTGAGAAAGAGGGAGGGAGAGAGAGAGAGAGAGAGAGAGAGAGAGAGAGAGAGAGAGAGAGGCAGTGAGAGAGAGACCACAAGCCATAACAGGGAGGAAGAGGCCACAGCTTGGGACCCTCACATGGTGCTCAGAGGTGGAGTCCAAATGCAGCTCAGAGGACACATTCAGCTTCTGTAATATATACATATATATATATGTGTGTGTGTGTGTGTGTGTGTGTGTGTGTGTGTGTGCGTGTGTGTAAAACCCTCAAAAACTTCACAAGTCGTAAACATTAGGCTATGCCAAGTGGCAGTTTATCATGTGGAAAAAGGTATTAATCAAGCTGCTACACACTGTGGAATGGCAAAGTGTCCGTTTCCATGAATGCAATTGAGACTAATGTGGCTTAAAAGGAATAAATCATGTATAAATGTTTTATTATTTATGTAGGAATGCCACACATGGGTAGACGTATAATGGTACAGCTATACTTGCCACACCAATATTCCTCCAATGAACTGCCAAACACACACACACACACACACACACACACAGATAAAAAGTAACTAGGAGTTCTGTGCAGCTATTTTTTGCACTGCAGAAAACCATGGAGGAAATGGGGGGGGGGGGGGGGGGGCAGATGGAGGATGGCAGTAGAGGATGTAGAAGAGCAGTGGTAAGACTCATCTCAGGAGACAACCAGCCTCATAAGTCACGACATGTCACCAACCACGGTTTGAGAGGGAGCTCAAAGGAACCCCTCTTACCATTTCAAGGGCTGCTTAGACTATTTCAATCCATACATCAAGTAAATCATTACATCAATAACGCATCATTAATATACTATCACCTTGTATTTATTACCTTGATTTTATGTATGCAGCAAAGATAATAGCATATGCAGTGTGACAACTCTGTTATTGATTGCTTACTCACTGTTATTAAACATGACATCATCCTCAGATCCTTAAGATGTCAGTAGTAGAAAACTAAATACATTTTACTAGACTTGAGAAATTCTTTAGAAATTTGCAAAACATGGCACAAAATAATAAAAAAGGCTCTAAATCTCAATCTTCATGACATTAGTCTCTTTAACCACCAAAGAGACTTTCTCTACAATTTTGTACCACTGCTAGGTGATTATACATACGTTATTTTCCATAAAAAAATATTATGCAAAGTGGCAGAGATTGCAGAGACCGCTTCTAAGCAGACAGACATGTATGCACAGAAATAACCATCAACTTACAGTAACAGGAAGCAAAAGTATGAAAGTGGGTCATAAAGGACTCTGTTCAAAGTAGCACCAGCTGTATGTTAACAAGCACATGTGTGTACATAAGAACTGCTGTAGGCTACATATACCACAATGACCAGTATGTATGTGAACCCCTCTGACAACATGTTTAGCCATTAATTATAGGTACTGTAATGAATTCAAATTCGCAAGACATTTATAAATAACCCATTAAAAGTATTACATCCTTTATGTTCAAATTCACAAGTGTGTCTGACTGATGCACCAGTTCCACACACTTCTCACTCCGGCCAGTGGGAGGGAGCATTCACTGGAATTCTATTTGCACTTGTGTTTGTGAGATTTGCCGACTGTAAAGCAGCGTGCACTGCGGAGCTAGGAGGCGGACACAAATGCTGAGGAGAGCGAGATTTAAAAAAGGAAATTCCAAAATGAGAGTCAAAGAGAAAAAAGCATAGGTCAAATCCGATAAGCAGTCCCAGACAGAATCTACATTCAAAGACTTGACGGGAACACGGGGAAGAGAAACAGACACACGAACGGAATACTAATAAAACAAATGCAGAACAAAAACCAGAATACAAGGAGACGGGAATATGAATCGGCAGAGAAACGAGGAGTACTTACAAACAACATGAAGCACAGAAATGACAATACGAAAATGTGATGCACACTAGATGAGCAGGAATACAATAACCAACATCAGACTAGGGAGACACGGGGACTATAAAGCACAATGCTAACAAGGACTAACAGGACACAGGTGGGGACACTGATGACAGGGGTGTGACAGACAGAGGGAACTATGAAAACGGATAACGAGGCGGGGTAAACAGGCAAGGGATAACACAAGCACGTGGAACAGGGAACCAGAGTGACAGCTAGGAGAGGGGGGCGTAGCTCTACGTGAAACCCATGCCTACAAAAAGTTTCTCAGTGTTTTTTGTCAAGAGATACCAAGTTTTATCTGTAATTCTGTTATTTTGCAAGCCTTTGCTTTTTACTCCATTTTGGATTTCCTTATCTCTTATGTTTGCTTAGTTCGGCCTGTGATTGTGTTTTCAGATATTGCATCTCCTATAAAGACAAAAATTTGTTGACTCTGCAGAGACTTCAAAATAATCTGTGCCAGGAAATTAGTTCAACAGAACTTCTGACACTTTCTTATGGGAAACTATAGAATGCAGAATCCAGTGGTACTCCAAGAGCTCAGAACTGACTTAGCTAACCAAGGTGTTCTCCTGGGCAGTCACACTCAGCAGCATGTCATGGCCACCTTACACTTACCACTACCTTTAAGCAGGCATCTCCAGTCTCCAACGCAGTCGTTGACCAAACAGCTCATATCTGACCCCAGCAACATTCCCTACAGGTACCTGCAACTAGCAACTGTGTCACTACCCCAGAGAAGGTTGATGGCTACATGGGAAAATTCAGGGGGAGAATACATTTCACTGCATGCCCCCAGCAGTACATCCAAGATCTTGGCTTTATATCTGCTCCCCAGGCAAGCCTAAGATTGGGCTGTGTCTCTATACCACCAGTCTTACTCCCTTCAGCAAACCTGAAAAGATCAGACCACCAGGGATGCATCAAATCTACCTTCTTCACTACTGTAGTCTTCTTCTTCTTCTTCTGCTTCAAAGGAGGCAGGCAGGCCCTCAGTGGTACATGACACAACACTAGATCCCCCCATGGTGAGGAATGCTCATGTGTGGGAGCAGGGTGTGGTGACGATGCTCTTGTTTGAATTGGGTGGGGAGGGGCTTTACCCTCAGTGCTGGAGGCTGGAGACATCAACAAAAGCAAACAGAGGAACTTAAAGGGACATTCTGAAGCCAACGGTCTCTGATATGCAGTGGCTGAGGTGGACTGGCTGACCAATGCATATTTATTTTTTGAAATTGCATATGTTTATAAGACAAGGGTCTTATTTCAACTAGCAAAAGATTGTTATTTTAGAATATGGATATTTTGGAATTAATCATTTAGTGGTTATTTTTCTATTTAGTTTTTTTGTTTTATTGATACATATTTGAGTATCCTACATAGTTACAGTGGGGTCTTATTGTTTTTTGTACATTCAGTGCAAAGTATATCACTGTGTCTCATTGTTACTCTAAACATTTTCACTGTGGCAAATAAGCTTTGTGTAACGCAGCATACGTTGCGGAGCTAGGAGGCAAACACAAACGCTGAGGAGAGTGAGATGTATTGAAGGGAATTCCATATGCACGTTTTTTAAACCCATAGGCACAGGTTTAAAAACACAGAACTAAACTAGACACAGGTGGAGACACTGATGACACGTGCATGGAATACGGAGGGAAACCATGGGAACAGACAAGCAGGGAACAACACAGACACAAGGAGCAGGAAACCGGAGTGACAGTTAGAGAGGTGGGGGCGTAGCCCTACATGACACTTTGGATTATGTTATTTTGTTGTATCAGTGTAATTTGAATTCCCATGACCTTTTTCCCCTGTTTAGGTCTCCTCAGCTTGGCAAAGTAATAATGGTGGTTATTTGATGTAGTTTTGTTATTCACCCTGATGTTTAAAATATTGTGAAGGCTAAATATTGAATGGGGGTTGTGTTAAAATGTTTTGTATTCTTTTCTGAGGACTGAAAAATGTATCAAAATTATTTTCTATAGAATATCAAACATACAAATGTAATAGAAATAATATTTTAAAATGATGCAATATATTTTTTCTTGAGTAAAACGGCTTGTGGATTAGTTCTAAATAAACACTGTATTTCCTTAAAACTACTGAACCAATGAAATCATTCCCCAACTTTAAATTGTCCAATCACATATGGTCTGTTTTTTCTACTGAACTGACAGGAGATCAGTCTTTTAAACCTCACTGTGTCTTCAGCAGGAACAATGGCTGTATTTGTTGTCACTTTTTGTCTTTTTATAACTGGTGAGTGCTATTCTGCTTTAATACTTTTATGTCTTATATGTTTCTAAGTTGATAGAGTTTATTACACATTTTAACCTTTAACCTTTAAACACTTCAAAGCCTGTAACCTTTAACACTTTTTTGTTTACAGTAAAATCATCTGACATCCCCGAGCTTCAGGTGAAAAGAGTAAAGCACGGAGATAATATTACCATAAAGTGTAACCACAACATGACAGAGGACAACAAAACATTTAACTTATTCTGGTACAAGCAGAAATTTGGCAAGCTGCCAGAGCATATTGTGAGATCATTTGAGCGCAATGAAATGATCAGATTTGATCCAGCATTTAACAGAGGCCGCTTTAGTATTACTATGGATGGTAGATTTGGTCTCAGCATTAATGAAATTAAAGAAGATGATATAGGAACATATATTTGTGGACAAGTGAAAAAAAATTATCTCGAGTTTCTGTCTGGAACTCTCTTGATGCTTCAAGGTAAAGTTTTGTGTTGTGTCAACATGCATAATTCACTCCAATATTATACACTGTTTACACTTTTCATTTTAAGTTTGACACCACTTTAGTTTTATAATTCCTCTTTGTTTGTTGTTTTCACTCATTCATTTTTAAAGCTGGGAAGAATGTCTACAGTCCTCTGACTAATATAGTTACAAAGAGGGAAGAATCTACCACGCTGCAGTGTTCCGTAGAAGCCAGTACTTCAAACTGTATAGGAAAATACAGTGTCTACTGGTTCAGACATGGATCTGGAGAATCGCATCCAGGAATCATATATACTCATGAAGACCATGGTGATCAGTGTAAGAACAGATCTGAGCATAGATCTACACAGAGCTGTGTGTATGAACTCCCCAAGAAGATCCTCAGCTCCTCTGATTCTGGAACTTACTACTGTGCTGTAGCTGCATGTGGAAAGATAATCTTTGGGAATGGAACAGCAGTTGAATGTACAGGTGTGACTGGGTAATATTAGAGGCATATTGGGAATAATGGAACTTTACTGCATGATATAGTTTTAGAGAGGCCAATTTCTGCTTAGAAATACACTTTGTGGTATTAATTCAAAGTATTTGTCATCATTTCAGAAAATAATTACTGGATTGTTATCACCTTGGCAACGTCCAACGTAATAGTTATTCTGATAATGGTAGCTTTGTTTGGAGTTCTCTTTAAAAAACAAATGCAAGGTAAGCTTTTAATTTCACTTCTATATGCCAATCTGACAAATGTAAAAACTTGCTACACATAGACATTCGTACAATATCACTAAGAGTATTACTAAATGTTCTGTTTCTCCATAAAGATTCTTCCAATTACAACCCAAGTCAAACCAATCAGGTAATTAATGTATTGACTAATAAAACTAGATCTGTCATAGAATCCACAATATGATTTGCTATATAATAGGTAATGATTTATATAGAATATGAGTAGCTAATATTGCATATTTAAAACATACATTTGAAGTACTTGTATTTTGTCTAGTGTATGGTTTGTAACAGCTCTTGTTTTCTGTTAGGCTGAGGACTCAAATACATTAAACTATATAGCTGTGAGATTTACTCAGAAACCTTCCTCCTCCACATTACCCAGACTCAAAGACAGTCAAGATGTTTATGCACAGATTAAAGTTTCATAGCCCATGGAAAATGGGTCAAGATTGATATTGTGCCTTTTAAAATTTGTTTTATGTGTATTTCTAATAAAACTGTTCTTGTACTAGTGTGGTTGGTATGCTTTATGTTCACTATATGGAAAGAGGTCCAGCTGATCTGAAGGGCAGACAGCAAGAACTGGTGAAGTTTGCATTGGCATTAGAAGATGCAAGAGGGGGAACATCAACAGCTCAGCAGAAAAATGAAAAATGGAGATAAGTTAGCTCTGTATGAAAAGCAAAGGACAGGTGTATATGAGTAATATAATTAATAGATTGCAGGTGAGTTTCCAGCTTAACTGTTATGATCGCTCCTTGACACATCCATTAACTGATATTGTGACGGGTAGGGTGAGCGAAAATAAATGGAAGCGATCACGCCAAGTCTCAGGGAAATAGGATGGTTTAATATGTAAAGTGCACAAACCAAAACCCGTGAACTGATCCGAATTAAGGATATAATAACCAGCAGTCAACTGGTACAAAGACAAGACATATATAGACGAACAAACGACCCTCAGGGGAGACGGATCGCGGGCTCCACCCACCTGAGGGACGAACACAACACCACACCCACAGGACAAGCTGCTGCTGTAGACGGGGGCGACCAGTAGGGGGCCGCCGTACCGTGACAGATCCCCCCTCCAAGCCGCACTCCCCTCCACCGGCTGTGCGGCCTACAGCAGCAGCACACAAAACAAAGGGGCAGGCAGGCAGGGACAAGGGACACACCCCCTGTAGTCCCGAAGCTGAAACACAAAACACAAACAGGTTAGCTCGCCTACCTGGGCGGGACCCTGGACCGACTGGGCCGTCAACAAGACAAAACCACGCCCCGGTCGGTCACAGGGCCCTCACGCCCTAACCGGCCTTAAGCCGCATAGCCCCACAGGTGCGAGGACGGCGGGCCACGGCTCCGTGTCCGTCCGGGGTGTATGTGTGCAGGTTACCTCCCTGGGGCGTGGCTAAGTCACCTCCTGGACCTACCTCCTCCCGGAGCTGGCCCCTGCCTTCTGCTAGGGGCCACCCCAGCCTCCTGGGGAGTCAGCCCCAGCCGGGGCCTGACTTTACGAGGTGGACTCCTCCACCAAACCCAGGAGCGCCAGAGACCGAGGCCCAGAGCGCCCTTATCGCGGGCTGGGGAACAGCCCCCAAGGGCCTCCTGGTCACCCCGAGCAGGAGGGAGGATCTCCATCTTCAGCAGGAGCTCTTCGGACCAGAGCCCTATCGTCCCCAAACATCCGGGGGCCCCAGCCCTCTAGGGAGGGGCTCTTTCCGACCGGGCTCCGGTCACCCCAAAACATAAGGGGGCTCCTGCCAGCTGGAGACCCCCACAAGGTCCAGGACTGCCACGATCCACCGCCAGGGAGAAGCACCTGCACATAAAACACAAAATGCACACACACACACCCACACACACCAACACAAAACACAGACGCGCACTGCCCTGATCCCCCTTACAATGGGGGAGGGGTCTCCGTCTTAGCAGGGGAGTTCCACCTGCTCAGGAGAACCCCCCACGTTCCTGGTCAGGGCCTCCCTTGGGAGCGACGCCCTCCGTGCCACTCCCCGTGGCACGGGACCATCACTGGTCCACCCCCACACACACACTCAAGGGGGAGGAGCATGTGTGGAATTACATACAACATATCACAGGCACGCACGCAACAACACACACGCAAAAACTAGACAAACAAAAAACAGTGTACAAACAATGAACGAACGGGACTCTTACATGCGCGCTCGGTTTAATTTTGTGACGTGCCGCTCAGGTTCGCAGTCGCTCCCCCACACAAAACACAAGACGACAGGGGAGCGAGGCGACAGTGACGAGCGGCACCCGCGTCACACACGAAACACAAACATATAACACCACGAGCACGCACACTGGTCCACACGCCCATTCACACGTACACTATACCCACACAAAACATGAAGAGTATAACAGGGAAGACGCCCTGGTCCTCGCCGTGCAACACACACACACACACACACAACACAAAAGCACGGCGGAGCTCTTCAAACAAAACACCACGCAGACAAACACTTACCACGAGACATGACCACGAACGAAGGAAAAAGTAAAGGAGACTGGCGGCTTCCTAAAGTGGCTGGTTATTCTGTGACGGGTAGGGTGAGCGAAAATAAATGGAAGCGATCACGCCAAGTCTCAGGGAAATAGGATGGTTTAATATGTAAAGTGCGCAAACCAAAACCCGTGAACTGATCCGAATTAAGGATATAATAACCAGCAGTCAACTGGTACAAAGACAAGACATATATAGACGAACAAACGACCCTCAGGTGAGACGGATCGCGGGCTCCGCCAACCTGAGGGACGAACACAACGCCACACCCACAGGACAAGCTGCTGCTGTAGACGGGGGCAACCAGTAGGGGGCCGCCGTACCGTGACATGAATAGCGCAGCACACGAAGAACCCTTACACATTTAATATTGTCGGACTCAGACAAAGATGAGCACGGGACACTGCGCGAATGCACATTAAATAGACAAACCACATAAGCCCCAAGTGTTGATGAGACAAGCCACAGGTGAGACTGATAAACACTCAGACACAACTGCACCCACGGAGATCCACAGACGCAGACAACTAGACGTAGACAACGTAAACACACGCCCAAAAGGGAGGGGTCAGGGGCTGTAACATGACAATATATACAAATGTGTAATCAGAATAGCAATAGAATGGGAAGAAAGGTGGTTTAAGTGACATCGAAGGCGGCATGGTTGTTGGTGCCAGGCGGGCTGGTCTGAGTATTTCAGAAACTGCTGATCTACTAGGATTTTCATGCACAAACATCTCAAGCGTTTATAGAGAATGGTCAGAAAAAGAGAAAATATCAAGTGAGCAGCAGTTCTGTGGGTGCAAATACTTTGTTGATGCCAGAGGTCAGAGGAGAATGGCCAGACTGGTTTGATGTGATATAACGGCTGAATATCTGCATGCCTTAACTGTAACGACTGGTTATTTGCGAGTGTTTAAAATGGAGACAAATTAAGTATTATATCGAGATTGATTCTTTGTGTTGACTTGTAACTCCCGCAGTGGCCCAACTCAAAAGTAGCCCAAAAAACCGCACCTCGTGACCCCAGAATTTTTACCCACGGACGGATTTTCAAACAAGCCTAATTTGGAGTGAAAACCGCAAACCTGGCAACTATGGAACTAGCGCACATTTCTTGATCACAAGATGTCCTTTCGTTTTAGGTTAATTGCATAAAAAAAATAGGGCTGATTTAAATGTGAATATCTTTGGACTGGCTTGATCAAATTTGACAATTGAGGCATCTTTTTTTAGTTATATTGTGCTGCATCTAATAAAACTATTTTAAATGTGATTAAGTAAGTTTGAAAAAAGTGTCTAAGTCACTACTTACTGAATCATCTTGGCGGGGTGTGAAATTTTCATGTTAGGTGCATGTCCACCGTGAGAGACATAATTTTTAAAAAATCTGGAAATCACAGGGAGGGAGGGCCTACCAAGAGGATTAACAGAGTGGACTTTAGACCCTGTGTAAATCCTCCTCCTTCTACCTCTGACAGGAAATATCAGTCTTCTGTAACTCAGCCTAGGTAACTCAGATTCTACTGATTAAGAGGATAGCATGGTAGTGGTGGAAAACTGACTACAAAGGGTAAGGCCATGTCCAAACTTAAACACTGTGGAGGTCAATGCACGTGACATGGAGCCGTGAACAATTACTGGACAAATAGAGCATGATGGCTACCCTACACTGGATGATGTAGTCTCTGTAATGGCGGAGTCCTCTTTGACTGAGAATGTGGAGATAATAGCTTGTCCAAAACCAGATTTGAGTCCACCTGTGCCTGCACCACATAGGAGGAAGCATGTAGATGCAGGACAGCATTCTAACCTTCATCATTTATCTGAGTCAGATCTGGACCCAGCTGCTATAAGCCCACAGACCACAACAAGCAACAAGACACACTTAAATACACACTTTAAAAATGAAAAAGTTGAGAAAACAAAAAATTTCAAGGCAACTTACTGCACTCAATTTTTGAGTTTTGATCCCAACTCAAACACTTAAGTTTTTAAGAAATTCACTCACAGTTGAGCCAACTTATTATTTCTTGTTCCAATTATTTATTTTTCACAGGTATATAAACTTCAGATTTTAAGTATTGCCTACAATTAATTCCAAATGATTCAAGTTATGCTAACTTTGTTCAGATAATTTATCTTGCCCATGTATATGAACCTCAAAATGTAAGTTACATACCAGGAGTTCCAAGTTTTTTAAAGTTGTGCCAACTTATTATATTGTGGCGTGGGAGAAAAAGGCCACAGACTAGCCCATTCTTATCAAGAACAGAGATTTTATTCTCACCTCGCAAGAAAATTGGCACTCACAGGCACAATTAGATCAAACTCGAGGCCTTAACTAACTTGGCCTTACACATGAAACACAGGGTGAGGTCATGAAGATGGCAACGTTACACATACATGGAGGGGGAACACGGATAATGCACATGTACATAAAGAAATGGACAGGGTTGACTTAACTAATAATATAACACTATACAGACATAAACACCACATAATACACATAACAGGGCCGGAGCCGCAAGGGCTCATGGGTAATGACGTCACCCTCTGGTACCCCCCCATTGGCCCGACGCTACAATATCTTGTTCAGATAATGCAGGGGGGGGCGAATGAAAGTTGTGCGTGTGCGAGTGTCAATTGCTAAGCGGGAAGACCGCTAGCAACCGCGGACAATCTATAATAGTGGTGCATGGCGCTATAGTGAGCTATTTTTAAAACAAGCCCGCGGGCACCACGTTGGTGACCCCTGAGATAATGTATATTTCACATGTACATAAATCTCTAAATTCAATACTAAGAATAGCTAACTGAAGTTGGGTCATATAAGACAAATGACAAAACGGTCAAATTAACATGTTTATTATACCTTTCTGCAACAAAGGTAGTATTTCAACCAAAATACTCACATTTGGACGTTTGGAACAAGAAATAATAAGTTGGCTCAACTGTGAGTGAATTTCTTAAAAACTTAAGAGCTTGAGTTGGGATCAAAACTCAAAAATCAAGTGCAGTAAGTTGCCTTGAAATTACACCAAAACTACATACACATACATACACCAAACTCTTCCCACAGCGATGATGCCACGGCCAACCAGCGTAGATCAAACTCTTCCCACGGCGATGATGCCACGGCGAACCAGCACGAACCAAACTCTTCTCACGGCGACAATGCCATGGCCAACCAGCGTAAATCAAACTCTTTCCACGGCGATGATGCCACGGTGAACCAGCACGAACCAAACTCTTTCCACGGCGATGATGCCACGGCAAACCAGCATGAACCAACTCTTTCCACGGCGATGACGCCACGGCAAACCAGCATGAACCAAACTCTTTCCACGGCGATGATGCCAGGGCAAACCAGCACGCTTCTGCCTTAGACCTAGTGGATCTAATCCCACCTAATTGAGCTCACTCTTATTGCTCCCCTAGCGTCACGGTGCACTCTCAACAGTGGGCGTGGCCTGTAATTAATACTCAACTCGTATAGCCACCACAATTGTCACCGCTGACCCCAGATACAGCAACAACAATATTATGGTCTTTCAGCCATACCACATTTACATTAGAGTTAGGACACAGAGATACACACCCAACAGACAAACTTGGGACATGACAACGGGACTGGAGAGGCATCTTAACATGCAGAGTAACAGCATGTAAATTCAAAAGGTCTTACATTCTAACCATGAAGCATACACGAATGAGGGCAGACTAGAAGATGCGTTAACATGAGGATATAACTTAATATGGAAGGGACACGGACATAATTTGGGGGGGGGGGACGGATGGGGGGGACATGTCCCCTGCACTTTTTCAAAAGCCGGTTTTGGTGCCCTGCAATTTTTATGGTTAAAAACCGATATATTAAATCGAAATGGATCAAGCGCTAGGACAACGCAGAAAACGACTGCTCAAGCGGAAGCCAGGTTCCTTTTAGACCGCCCACAAGTTCCTCGACTGGAGCTGCCGTTTCTTGCTAACTTGTCATTGGCCACCGCAGCTGTCACTCCATCTGGTTCTAGCCTGTGGGCTTGCAAACTGTTTTGCGAGGTAATTGTCCAGGAATCCGTGTACGTCCGCGGCTGTAAGTTAAAATGTTTTCCGTTTGTTCTGCCTGGGTCATGTCAGCTGGACAGATTTAATATTAGAGGTTTAATTTACCATTTTAATCTGTGTGTGTGTGTGTGTGTGTGTGTGTGTGTGTGTGTGTGTGTGTGTGTGTGCGTGTTATGTAATTGAGGATGTAAATGAAAGCTTCTAGGTTGTAGTTTAGCTGTAAACCCCCAACCCCTAGGTGGGGCGTCGGGCCAGTCCAGGGTCACGACGTAAAAGCAGAGTGTGGGATGTACAGAAGGGTTGGGCTCGGGACAACCACGGTTTGAGAGGGAGCTCAAAGGAACCCCTCTTACTATTTTAAGGACTGCTTAGACTATTTCAACTCATACGTCAATTTAATCATTACATCAATAAAGCATAATTTATCTAAATACCATTGCCTTGTATTTTTTAACTTGGTTTTATGCATGCAGCAAAGATAATAGCATATGCAGTGTGACAACTCTGTTCTTGATTGATTGCTTACTCATTGTAATTAAACACTGACATCATCCTCAGATCCTTAAGATGTCAGTGGTAGAAAACGAAATATATTTTACTAAACTTGAGAAATTCTTCAGAAAATGATATTTTAAAAAAGGCTCTAAATCACATCAGTCTCTTTAACCACTAAAGAGCTTTTCTCTACAATTCTGTACCACTGCTAGGTGATTATACGAATTTTATTTTCTATAAAGAATATGCAAAAACTGCACATATGCCACAATGACCAGTATGCAGGTCAAGCCCTCTGACAACGTTTTCAGCCATTAATTATATGTACTGTAATGAAATTTTGCAAGACATCTATAAATAACCCATTAAATAATTACATACTATGTTCAAATTCATAAATGATTGACATACCAGTTCCACACACTTCCCACTTCAGCCAATGGGAATGAGCGCTCACTGGAATTCCACCCTTGTGTTTGTGAGATTTTGCCAATCCCTATGTTACAATTGAAAGACACAGAGAGGGATCCTTATGCAAAAGCTCATGGCTTTTATTTAGAAAGACAGGCACAGTAGCGGTAGCATACGAGAGCTATGGTGGTGTGAAGGGTAACTCTTGTCGCTACGTTGCAGTGGTCAATTCGGTCCGAGGTCGTGACGGGTAGGCAGAGTCCGTGAGATATCCAGGGGCTAGGCAGGAGACGAGGTCTAGGGAACAGGCAGAGGCCGGTACACAGAGAAAACAACACTAGGATATAACGCTCTGTACACAACATTGTTGGCAATACTTCACGTCTAGGAAGTGGGACGGAAGGGTATGAGAATGTTAGGAATGTGGGCGTGGTGATGGGGAACAGCTGAGCAGGATGGCAATCAGGTGACATTCCTGACATTACCCCTCCTCAACGGAGCGTCTCTGGATGCTCCACGACAAGAAAGAGGACGGCCATGGCCCCGGGGGGCAGGGAAATGCGGATGGGCAGCTTGGAAGTCCGAGATGAGCGAGGGACAGAGCACATCCCGCGCGGGCACCCAGGCTCTTTCCTCCGGACCAAAGCCCTCCCAGTCCAGCAGTTCCCAGACGATGTATGCTGGTCGACCATCAACATGGGGCTGTAATGGACAGGCTTAAGGAGAGAGACATGAAACATAGAGTTGATGCAATACTGTGGGGGCAGGAGAAGTTTATATGTGACCGCGTTAACTCTCTTAAGGACTTTGAACTGCCCGATGTACAAAGGGCTAAGTTTGCGGCAGGGTAAGCGAAGGTTGAGGTTTCTAGTAGAAAGCCATACACGCTGGCCTGGGTGATATATCAGAGCTGGGAGATGACGGCGATCCGCGTTCATACGATGGGTATGAAGACCACACCTTAACTGCACGTGCGCGAGCTCCCAGGTACGGGCACTGTTCTTCAGCCAGTCGTACAGGGCAGGGATGTCAGAGGGAGTTTTGTCCCACGGGAAGAACGGGGGCTGATAACCATACACACATTGGAAAGGGGTGAGTTTTGTTGAGGTGTGAATTATAGAGTTGCGTGCATATTCTGCCCAGGGGAGATATTTATGCCAGTCCCTCCGTGACACGTGACATGCAGTACTGACGTATAAATGGACCCAATTCCTGATTGTACCTCTCTACTTCACCGTTCGACTGGGGGTGATATCCCGAAGTCAGGCTGACTGTAACTCCGAGCGCCTTGCAGAACTGGGTCCAGACGTGTGAAGTGAATGTACTCCCCGATCTGACACGATGTCTTCTGGTAGCCCATAGATGCGAAAGACATAGTGAAAGATGTCAGAGGCTGTCTCCATGGCTGTAGGTAGTTTGGGACGAGGGATCAGACGACAAATCTTTGAAAACCTGTCCACTATTACAAAAACGACAGTGTTACCTCCCAAAACAGGTAGGTCAGTGACAAAATCCACCGCCAGATGAGACCATGGTCGGCAGGGAACATGTAGTGGGAGGAGTTTACCAGCGGGAAGTGTACGGGGGGTGCGTGATTATGTCCTGAGAGGGAGATTCCCCTCTGGAACAGGATGGCTGCATAGGACATCCGTCACGGAAGTGACCCTCCTCGCCGCAGTAGAGGCAGAAACCTTCTCGCATCCGACGAACCCTCTCATGAGGAGTTATCGGAGATCGGTCCAACAGCATGTATTCTGGGGAGTCACGTGATGTCTCACTTAGGGAATGGGATGACTTTACAGGGGGATTAGACCAACGAGACCTCCTGAAAGTAGGACGGTGAGTAGTCAACACTTTATCCACTCTCACTGCCGCTTGAATAAAGTCTGTAAGTGACAGGTTGTCACTCCGACAGGCTAGCTCCACTTGAAGATCGGTCCGCAACCCACGGTGGAATATGGTCTTATGGGCAGAGTCTCCCCAACCGCTCCCAGCGGCTAAAGTACGGTACTCCCATACGTAATCAGCAGCGCTGCGTCTCCCTTGGTTGATCTCGCAGAGTTGGGTACCGACATCACGTCCTGCTGAGGAGAGCGCAGAGAACTGACTCTCTGACTCCAAGGAGGGATCCCCAATGCCCCAGAGGGCAGTGCCCCATGCGCCCGCCTCTCCAGTGTGATAAGTCAGACTGAAATCAACCCTTTGGAGTTCAGTCCAGAAATGGGCAGGATGATACGTGAAATACATTGAACACTGCATTAAGAAGTTACGGCAATGTTCTGGGGACCCGTCGTATCGCTCTGGAACCAAAACCGGGATACTCAAAGGCAACACGGCAGTCGCCATAGGTGTAGGTACTGCGGTATTTACATTCCGGGTGGTGGTGGTGGCTTGCTGAACGGTTTCAGAGAGAGCTCGGATGGTGGTCCCTTGATGACGAGTCGTCTCGGTGAGCTGTCTGATGTTCTCAGTCATCGCAGCGATGGTAGACTCTTGGTGTGCCAGATGTGTTTGGGCTTCTGCAGGATCCTTGTAGTAGGTGAAGTATTTTGTTACAATTGAAAGACACGGAGAGGGATCCTTATGCAAAAGCTCATGGCTTTTATTTAGAAAGATAGGCACAGTAGCGGTAGCATATGAGAGAGCTATGGTGGTGTGAAGGGTAACTCTTGTCGCTACGTTGCAGTGGTCAATTCGGTCCGAGGTCATGACGGGTAGGCAGAGTCCGTGAGGTATCCAGGGGCTAGGCAGGAGACGAGGTCTAGGGAACAGGCAGAGGTCAGTACACAGAGAAAACAACACTAGGATATAACGCTCAGTACGCAACATTGTAGGCAATACTTCGCGTCTAGGAAGTGGGACGGAACGGTATGAGAATGTTAGGAATGTGGGCGTGGTGATGGGATACAGCTGAGCAGGGTGGCAATCAGGTGACATTCCTGACACCCTACTGTAACATCCGGCTCTGCCCTCCTCCATTGTCCCGCCTAGTTTCCCCGTTTCCTTGGGTTCTCTTTTGTCTGCCACGCCCTGTCCTTAATGTTCCCACCTGTGTCTCGTTTACTCCCCTGGGTTTTGTGTATTTCATTTCCCCTGCCCTGTCTACCCTCGTCAGTCATTGTACGTGAGTCCCTCCTGGCTTTCCTGGTTGTTCTAGTTCTAGCTTTTCGTGTATCCTGTTCTTGTTTCTGGTCTTGTCTCTAGTTCTTGTGTAGTATGTATTTTCTCCTCATTGCCCTACCTCCCCGCTGCACATAGTCTGTCTGGAATTAAGATTTGTATCGTGTTGTTGTTAACTTTTTTGCATTTTTTTTGCGTTATGTGTTGTAGAATGTTCCCATGTCTATTATCTCTTCCTAGATGTTTTGCAGTCCCGCTACTTAGCGTTAGGGCTGCCGTGATTAGTCGACTAGTCACGATTATGTCAACTATTAAAATAGTCGACGACAAATCTAATAGTCACATCGTTTTTTTTTCCTCTCCAAACTGCTGCAGCGTTTTCCACTGCTGCATCTGCCTTTCTGTCCTTGACGCACATGCGTAGTAGTGTGTCAAGGACAACATGTGCAATGCAATATCTGCAAGGCAGAACTTGTCTTCCACGGCAGCACAACCACGATGTATGAGCCCCTGAAGCCTGTTGTGCCTGATTGTGACACTGATGAAGATGGACCGCCATCTCAGTAAACTAAACTGCTAGTTAGCTGCTAAAACTAGCGTAAACAGAGTTAACTTAGCGATGGCGATTTGTTTCATTAGCTTTAGCATGCATTCATGTGTTTTCTGTAACGTCAGTGAGACCAAAACTTTATTTTTGTGAATAATTCTTGTGAAATACCTAATTTGATTTAACTGTTGCTAGGTTTCATGCCAGAGACAAATGAAAAAAAAACCTTAAAAAAATTTCTTTATTAATGTACTTATTTTTGTGTTAAAGCCAGTGCCTTATCCTTATTTTGATAATTGTTTGTTGCAACAAGCTGCATATTTCATTAAAGGTTTAATGAACTATGATATAACCAGTTTTTTTTGTTAGCATATCGCTGAAATATAATGATGGTTATATAATAGCAGCATTCTAATGCGATAAGCTGTATGTTTTATATTCAATTAACATATGATCCGATTATTCGACTAATCATAAAAATTAATCGGTGATTAGTCGACTACGAAAATAATCGTTTGTTGCAGCCCTACTTAGCATTATCCCTTCCTTGTAAAGTATTGTCCTTATCTGTATTTTGTGTTTCATTCTTGTGTCTTGCTTTCTTATTTTTATTAAAATTCAGTAACTTGTGTTTGCGTCACTCCTGTCTCTGACATTCGTTACTCCTACAAAAAGCAGTCTCTCTGTGTTTTTTGTCAAGAAATACCAAGTTTTATCTGTAATTCTCGACTGTAATTTCACAAGCCTTTGCTTTTTACTACAATATTCTCCTTATCACTTTTGTTTGCTTAGTTTGGCCTGTGATTGGATTATCAGATATTGCATCTACTCTATAGACAAAACTTTGTTAACTCTGCAGTGACTGCAAAATAATCTGTGCTAAGCTATTAGTTTAACAAAACGTCTGACACTTTGTTATGGGAAACTATAGAAGGCATAATCCAGTGGTACTCCAAGAGCTGAGAACACTCAGCAGCTGCATGACATCATGGCCACCTTACACTTACCACTACCTTTAAGCAGGCATCTCCAGGCTCCAACGGAGTCGCTGACCAAACAGCTCATCTGTGACCCCAGCAACATTCCCTACAGGTACTTGCATCTGGCAACTGTGTCACTACCCCAGAGAAGGTTGATGGCTACATCGGAAAATTCAGGGGGAGAATACATTTCAATGCATGCCCCCAGCAGTACATCCAAGAAGCAGGTTAAATCATCTTGGCTTTATATCTACTCCCCAGGCAAACCTCAGGTTGGGCCTTGTCTCTATACCACCAGTCTTACTCCCTTCAGCAAACTTCAAAGGACCAGACCAACAGGGATGTATCAAATCTACCTTCTTTACCACTGTAGTCTTCTTTATTGTGAAGAAACACAAGTGGATTCACCTCTGTGTGGATTAGCTAGGGTAAAATGATTCTAATCACAGTCCTGAAAGAGAACAAATTCCACCCCCCCCCCAAAAAAAGTAATTAATTAATTAAATATAAAAATTTAAACGAAAGTATGGAACATGAGCTAAGGCCAAAACGGGAGCAGAAGCCATGAAGACGCCCAGGAATACAACTAGTGGGTGCACAAAATCACATTATTGCAAGGAACCAGAGGTCCTTCAAAGGCAGGCAGGCCCACAGTGGTACATGACACAACACTGGAGCCCCCCATGGTGAAGAAAGCTCCTGTGTGGGAACAGGGTGTGGTGACGGTGCTCTTGTATGAATTCGGTGTGCATGGGCAGTGCCATCAGTGCTGGAGACATCAACAAAAGCAAACAGGACATTCTGAAGCAAACGGTCTCTGCCATGCAGTGGCTGTGGTGGACCCCCTGAATCATTACACCAATGCATATTTTTTTTGTTTTCGTTTTTATTTTTTAATGAAATTGCATAGGTTTATAAGACGAAAGTCGTATTTCAACAAGAGAAAGATTGTTACTTTAGGATGTGGATATTTTGGAATTTTGAATATGGTTGCAGTGTGAAGAGGAAGTTTAAATAGTCATGAAAAGGGAGTGGGGCAATCGAGCAGCAGGTGAAACGAATCTTCCCTAGAGAGATCATGTGCTGTTTCTAACACAAGGCCACTTCACCATCACACACACAGATCACACCTCTTTGCAGAGTGTGAGAGACTGACTTCATCTAATCCCTTAAAATGCTGGGAAAGGTAAACATTGTTTTCAACCCATCACTCACACTCACAATGGTCTTCTTCTCCAAAGCTTAGAATCGTAATCTTATCTGATCTCCTGAGTGTGGGGCAAAGGCCATAAAAGGGTTCTGGTCATTGTCACCCTTCCTCTGAAGGACACAAATCTCACAAACTGAGGAAGGACTTACACTCATAAACTCTTAAGTTACAGCCTCATTTGATTCCCCAAGCCTTAAACACCAATTTACAATCCCTTGGAAGTCCTTTGTTATGACTCATAACTAAGGATGCAAATATTTCAGAGGTCTTTATAACTTCACATTTAAGTTGTACATGGAATCAGAGTCCAGCCAACAGGAACAAACTCAGCGAGATCAATCAAAAGATACCAAAGTTGATAGCCTGCAACCAAGGGAAGGGTAATTATACTTAAAACCAGTATTCATCTGTACCAGCCCATAAGGACCCTGGACAAAGGATCAATGCAAACGCTGAACCATGTGCCTATGAGATTTGAACATTGTGTGATATGTGGTTGATGTAAACTTATGATCTCTCATGTATTCAGTATTAATTGATTCCATAATAATACCCTTTATTGTATAATCACCTCACATTGATGCATATCTATGTATTCCTGTGTGTTTCAGTAGTTTAGATATACATGTCCCTGTATTCTTGAATTGTATTATGAATGCATACATGCATATATTTTCCTGTGTGTTCTGCTATTTTAGACATGCATGTTTATTAATTCTGTGTGTTAGTCATAAAGACATACGTATTTATATATTCCTGTGCTGCACTATTTTAGACATATAGACACCCTTATGTTCTAGTGTAGTATTATTTTAGATTTATATATAACCAAGTATCAACATGTAATGTGCTATATTAGGCGTATGCCTATCTATGTATTAGTTTATGTGGTATTAGTTAAAATGTAAGCATATTCATGTGTGCTTATGTGACCTCAGATTCAGGCCTGTCTGGGCATTATGTGTCATTTATTGCCCAAAAGTGGGAATTTAGAATGGCTTAATGTTATAATGATAGAACCAAACTAATACTTATTGAGGCAGAATAATACAAGTCAATTTATTTAGGAATAGGGGGTTCTCTATGTATTGAATTGTGCTGCAGTTCTATACTCTGCTTTTCGTCACCAGTTATCTGGACCTGGGGGGAAGGGCAGTTGTCACAGTGCTCTTTCTCTCTCTCTCTCCCTTTCTCTCTTTCTCTCTCCTCCTCGAAGAACCTCCTGTCCAGACAGAGGTAATGAATATTCAGTAATCAAAATCCAGTGATCAACAGTGTAAGTGACTAATGGGTGTACTATGATCATGACCCTAAAAGTTAGTTAAAACCCGTTTCTCGAGAAGAAACTTTGAGTTTGTTGGATTTACGCCAAAATACCACCACCAACCGAGAGTTGGAGTGATGTCAAGAGACCGCCACCAAGTTCAAAACTGAGTCCAACCTCCAAAAAGGTGTGCATTTCCCGATAACGAACGATCTTAGAAACTTTAAGAACGACAAATTTACGAGTGTTTCCCAAAAGCCTTTTTAGTCTCCCAATTTACGAACAAGTTCTAAGTAGTTCTTTGTTGACTCCGCCTCTGCATCTGCACTGGAAAAGCTCCGCTAGTTGAAAACTGAACCACTGATTTACATAATTTTTTTTAATTATTACGTCGCAAAATTATCATTGGCAAAATGCCAATCATAAAAACTAACAATTAATAAGTGTTGAAATTTCAGGTATAAGAAAAAAATGAGTAGAACTATAAAATTAATACCTTTCAAAAGCTCGAGGAAGTTCCCGGGGTGGCAGCCCGGAGCAGTCCATGGAGTGGAACCAGAGGTCAGAGGAGGGAATGGACATAGCAGAGGAGCTCCCTCGCGGCTCGCCAGGCGCGTACGCCGGCCGCGCTGCACCCGACGCGTCTGCCAGCCGTGCTGCACCGGGCGGTGGCTTCGCAGCACAGGTCGGAGGAGGACCGTTTGCTGCAGCTCCCGATCTCTCTCCCCTCATCGCTCTCCTCCTGGCGCGTAGCCTGGCACCTGTTTCGTGTGTGTGTGTGCCAGTGTTTGTAAATCTTCCCGTTTGTGTACCTAACCCCTTTTTCCCTCTTGTTCCTCTATGTGTTAACATACCCGTGTGTGTATTCATGTCTGTTCCGTTCAATGTGTCTAACGTCTTTTCCCCGGTCTTCCCAGGGAGGGTGTGCTAGGCGATTCGTGATGGACTCTTCGCCAAGCGCTGAGCGCGTCGGATCCGCCCATCGTCGTGGGTTCGGGGCACTCTGTCCTGTTGGCACCCCGGGACGGGTAGTGCCCTTGGAGGGGGCGTCTGTCACGTTGAGGACCCCGGCCCCTCCCTTTTGGGCGTGTGTATACGTTGTCCACATGCTTTGTCTGCGTCAGTGGATCTCCGTGGTTATGGTTATGTTGTGTGATAATTGTCTCACCTGTGACTCGTCTCGTAATCACGTGGGGCTAATGTGGTTTGTCTATTTAATGTGCGCTCGCGCAGTGTCCTGTGCTCGTCGTTGTCTATGGTCTGCACGTTGTGTGTGTACTTTATGTTACTCGTGCGCTATTGCGCAATCCGTGTGCACTAAAATAAAAGTGACCATGAGCAAACCCGAGGGATTCTGTGTCTCGTCCGTCTGCCGCCTCCCGCGTCACAAGTACACATATTGAATGCCTCTTACTTTAAAACCATAATTTAAAACCAAAAAGTTAAAATATCTTCTGCGTCCTGTGCACCGATTTATTCCTGAAAAACATTACACACATACTTATAGAAACAGGATGTTTCATTAGCTGTGCGAGCATAGTGCTTCATATATATTTATGTACACACACCGTGTTCTGCAGAAGTGTCACTCACTTCCTTTCCACTTGACCAATATATTACAAACGCTGTTTTGCAGTACACTGTGACGTGTGGTGCAAGGCGATGGACGAGACAGGAATCCGAATTTCTTGTACACACGTAATGTTTATTTGACACGAAGTAGTGCAGACAGCGCACGAAGAACACTCAGACATAAACGTACACTTGACTCCAACAACGACGAGCACAGGACACTGCGCGAAAGCACATTAAATAGACAAACCACATAAACCCCAAGTGATGACGAGACAAGCCACAGGTGAGAGACGGATTAACACAAGATGTACCCGCACCCACGGAGACCCACAGATGCAGACGACTAGACGTAGACAACGTAAACACACACCCAAAAGGGAGGGGTCGGGGACTGTAACGTGACAGACACGGTGTAACTGTGCTCTGTATAAGAGAGCATTTCTGGATATGATATTGCATACTACATATTTACAATATTACTGTCGCTGATGGCTTGAGAATTGCTCGCCATTTTCAGCTAAGATAATGATCATGTTTTATCATAAGATGAAAGAAAGAAAATTAAGAACTTTACTAACATTCCATATGCTGTTTAAAAGTGTGATACAGGTGCTCTAATGGTAAATAAAATTAATAACTTTTTAAAAAGTCAGGCGTGGTCCACCTGTAAACAATAAAGAAATACAATGAATTCATGGATTTTCTGCTGAGCAGTTGCATATAAACTGCTGACAATTGGTATACAGGAGGTTAAACTAGTCCTAAAACATTTTATTTGGTGAGTTGGGCTCTATTTTAAGAATATTGGATGCCATCCAGTGATTTAATGTAGAAATCCAGATCAGGCTAGAGGGAGCAACTATGGCAACAGTTTAAGTTTATTTATATAAACTATAACTATATAAAATTTATTTATATAGTGCTTTTTACAACACATGTTACAAAGCAGCTTTAGAATTGTATGGGTCCCTAATGAGCAAACCAGAGGCAACAGTGGCAAGGAAAAACTCCCTATGATGGCAAGGATTAGGAATAAACCTCGGGAGGACCAAGACTCAAAAGGGAACCCATCCACCATTGGGCAGCTTGCTACCAAAAGTTTAAAAGTTTAAGTTTAGTTAAAAAGTAAAAAATTGACTTAGCCATTGTAGATAAGAGATTTCTTCTGTTTAAAAATTGCTATAGTTTACTTAATTGTATGTTTTGGATCATGTAGCTGTGACGGGCAGGGAGTGTGAAATAAAATGGAAGCGATCACGCCAAGTCTCAGGGAAAAGGGGGGTTTTAATGAAGTGAGCAAACCAAAAAACTCGTGACAAGTTCCAAATCAAGGATACAATGACCAGCAGTCATCTGGTACAAAGACAAGACATATATAGACAAACGACCATCAGGTGAGGCAGATCATACGCCCCGCCCACCTGAGGGACGAACAACAACAAGACAACTGCTGCTGTATACGGGGGCGACCAGCAGGGGGCCTGCCGTACCGTGACAGTAGCAATAGCGTAGAGGTAATGTTGACCTACAGGAAGGAATTAATACCCTGCACTCGATTTCAGATCTGTAATTAAATTTTTAATAAAACTTTGTAATTAGAGAACTTCATGATATGTATTACCAGATTATGTTTTCAGGGCTTTCAGAGCCCAAAACAGAAAACAATTTGTTATTAGTTAATTGGTTATGATAAATTAAAACAAATAAAATGAGCTGAAAGTTCCATGTGACAGCACTATAGAACAACTTTTCTTAATAGTTTCTGTGCTTTGACACACTTCTATACTACTTTAAATAGCAACACTGCAATTCTCTTTGTTATCTGAAACCACAACCTAGCATTTCCTCAAAACTATTGGACCAATCAAATGAGTTCACAGCTTTAAAATATGGATTCAGGTAACACAAAGTCTCTTTTGAAATTGGACAGGCAAGGTACTGATTCATTAGATTATATGTCTGTCTCAACAATAAAAATGTTTATTTTATTCACTTTTTGCCTTTTCATAACAGGTAAGTCATATTTTGAGTAATCAATATGTTTATGATACAATCAACCTTCTATGTACCTGGTACATTTAAATAAAATGCATTCTAGCCAACAAACCTTTGCTTTTTTCTCTCCAGTAAAAAGTTCTACAACCACTGAGCTTCAGGTACAAACATTTAGGCAGGGATATAGCGTAAAAATTAAATGTAGCCAAAACTCAGTCAAAGACAGTAAAGCGATTTTTTTCGCTTGGTATAAGATGAGTTTAGGGAAGGTGCCTCAGCTTGTGGTGAGAATATCTGATGCAGGTACAAAACACAGATTTGCTCGAGCATTTGACAATGGCCACTTCGCTGTTGATCCTGGGGAGGAGAAATTTGACCTCATCATTAAGGAAGTCTCAGAAGATGACAGAGGAACATATTTCTGTGGAATGATGAAGACAAATGTTGTAGAGTTTGTATCTGGGACCCATTTGCTATTTCACGGTAAGTGCATTTGTGTGCAGCTTCTTTTGTTCTCTGTCTGTTTCATGGTTCCCTTTATCATTATTCCTCTTTTCTTTTTTTATAACTATTTTTTTAAGCTGAAAAGATCAAGTGGCAGCTGCAGACTGAAATGGTTTTCAAGAATGGAGAATATTCTACACTCCAGTGTTCAATGCAGACTGTTACTGCCAGCTGTGCAGAAGAACATAGTGTTTACTGGTTCAGCCATGGCTCAAACAAATCTCATCCAGGAATTATTTACACTCATGGAAATGGGAGTGATCAGTGTACCACAGGCTCTGATGCCGGCTCTCCAACACGGACTTGTGTGTATGACCTTCCCAGGAATTACACAAAACATTCTGATGGTGGGATTTATTACTGTGCTGTGGCTGCCTGTGGGGAAATACTCATTGGAAATGGAGCTAAAGTTGATGTTGAAGGTAAAACCACTAATGCATTGTGAGTATTTTCTGTAATGGGTTTTATCTGTAAACCTACATTTAATGCATAGGAAACCCAGACTACTGTCTATGATTGAATCTGCTTTTAACTTATCGCTTTTGGTCATTTCAGAAAATAACAAATGGACTGTTATTGGTTTGACAGCAGTAAATGTGATCTCAGTTATTATCATCATTGTCCTTGGTGGACTGCTGTATAAGAATCAACAGAAAGGTTAGTTAAATTAGATTGTAAATAAAATGTAGTTTAATATTTCTTGTTCGCACAGTATTTGAATATCATACTTTAAGGTTTTTTGCTTTTTGAAAGGTTCAGATAAAGGTCAGCCAAGGCACTCAAATAAGGTAAAACAGGAATTTTCCTATTAAAATAAACTTTATTAAAATATATAAATATAGTTTTCAATGTTCTCATTATCTGCATGGTTTTACCATTTGTTCTCTGTCAGGTTGAAGACCCAGATTACTTGAACTACGCAGCTTTGAGATTTGCTCAGAAACCTTCCACCTCTGAAATAACCAAAGTTCAATTCAGATGTTTATGCTCAGGTCAAAATTCAATACACAATTGAAATGAGAACCTTTTGTCTTCTGATTGATGCCATATTAGTCTTATTTGCATGAAGGAGAACAGACTTGAATTGGCAACAAAGCTGAACTCACATTTTGGTGACTCCTGAGCTTGTTTCAAATACAAATACATTTTCTTAAGTATTTTCTTTTAGTTCTGCCAAGTCTTATCTTTATTTCTTGTGTTATTATTACTTAGTAATTTAGCTTACTTACAGAGCGACTTACATTTTTATCTCATTTTTTATACAAGTGAGCAATTGAGGGTTAAGGGCCTTGCTCAGGGGCACCTCAGTCATGGCCTGGGGATCAAACCTGCGACCCTCCGGTCACAAGACCAGCTCCCTAACCGCTAGGCCATGACTGCCCGGTCACAGCTCCGGACCCTTCCCTGTGGGCGTGTTATGTCGTCTGCGTGCAGTTATGTCCATGTTTGTAGTTACGTGGGTGTGGGTCGTTTGTGAGCGTGTTCGTTGTCTCACCTGTGCCGTGTCTCGTGATCACTGCGGAATGTGTTCATCACCTATTTAATGTGCGTTCACGCAATGTCTCGTGCTCGTCTTTGTCTAAAGTTCGTGCTTGAGTGAGCTGCATGTTTTCGTGTGCTTGCGCCGAACTTCACTTTGTCGTCACTGAATAAACATATGTGTCAGCACCAAAACCGTCTTCGTGCCTGCCTCCACCCATCATCACAGAGATAAATTGAACAAAATCCTCAAATAAAAGTAAATTGTTTTGCGAGAAGTATTTCCATGTTCCGCTCAACTATGTTCACCTAATTCATTCAGTGGAAGAGCTACACCATTAGCCTTGGGGTGGGCAGAGGTGGACTGGGGAGGGCAGTAAACTTCTTCTGAACTCTGCAGTAAACTGCTTCATGCCTGCTCTTCATCCACAGTAAAAAAAATTAGCAGTGAGAGATACAAGGTGTGAGCGTGTGAAGTTCACAAGCATTTCAAGCAGACCACACGGGAGCCCTTGAGATCCATACAGTCATCTGGGATGGCACCTGGGGGGTCCAATCACATTTCAGGGGGATCTAGTGCTACCCCGGCCCCTGCTTTGGCTTTGCCTATGACTTAAAATTTTAAATTTTTTAAAAATTTTGTATAAAATTATTTTCTTTATCCCCATCTAATCCTGAAAATCTGACCTCTGTATGCACAAATGTCTGTATCTAAAAATCGCACCAATGGCTCTATATTATGAAATGCAGGATTGATGCATTGTGATGCATTTAATAAAAACATGAAAAAATGCAATATTTATATAATTGTCTTTATAAATTCATAAGCAAAAAAAAATATTACATGAGAAAGCAGCCTTCATATCAGACAATCCTCACTAGACAGACAGCAGGGTTCACGTTCTCAGACATCCCAGGGTTCATGTTCTCATGGTCTCATGTTCCGCCCCCAACTTCTTCCACAGATTGTATATATGTATATTTATCTGTGTGTGCGTTACTCATTTCACCTGTCTCTTGTCTCATTGTTGTAATGTGTTGCACTTGTGTCTTGTTAATGTCTGTGCATTTACTTGTGCAGCTGTGTCATGCTTCTTGCATCTTTGTCAGAACCAGACCCATGTGTTGATTTGTGTTCCGTGTTGCATTCAAATAAACATGTTTGTTAAAATTCAGTAGTCTCTACACCCTGACCAATCCTCACTAGGGAGGACTAGGGAGGTTTCATCCAGGCTGACCAGTGCATGCTTGAGTGCTATGTGGGCAGGTGGGAGGTACTGTGCTACTCCCAGGGAGGGAGCACGCCCAAGTTCCTCCCAGTGTTCCTGGGCTGGGGGTAGGAGGAGGCTGCTGGCTTGATCGGTCACTGCTGTTCTGTGAGAGAGATGATGCATGTGGAGAGATACTGTTTGGGAAAGGAACTACATTGTTTATGTACTAGACTGTTGTACATGGATTGTATTTTGCTTTTTACATTTTTGTATAGCAGATATGCTATGCCTGGTCAAAAAATAAAGAAAATCGGGTGTATGTATTTTCTATTTATGTTTCATAAAATAAATATACTTTGACTATATTCTACTATTTTTTCTACTAGTACACTCAAAAAAAATATTCAGCAGGTCAGTAAATATCACGAAAAATGTGTTTAAGTTAAAATACTAAGTAATGGGATTTACTTGATCTTAATGAGCTTCATATTTAATTTATGTTAGTACATTGTTAATAAAAAAAAGTTTTACTTGTAGTGCTATCAAGTAAATGCTTTGATGCACCTTTTACAACATTGTAAATTGTATTTATTCATAATTCTTATATTCTGTACATACATGTAATATACATATAGATATTCTTGTAATTATTCCATCTGTATATCATGTCTATATTGTTAAATACCCATCTATATTATGTTTATAGAACCTCAACACATTCACACCAAATTCAGTTTTCAAATAGTTTATATAATATATACCAAATTCTATAATTGTAAATCTATGTAGATTGTATTGTACATTTTGCACTTGCTACTTTATTGCACTTCTGGTTAGATGCTAAACTACATTTCGTTGCATTGTACTTGTACATATGTAATGACAATAAAGTTGAATCTAATCTAATCTAATCTATCAGCCGATAAGGTGATTATAATTGGTGATTATAATTGGTGATTTTAGCATCCATTTTGAAAATCTATGTGACTCTTTTAGTATAAATTTTCAGTTCAATTTAGTATAAATTTTCAATGGGTATCACTCAGAATGTGGTGGGTCCTACGCATAATTGTAGTCATACTTTAGACTTGGGGGGTATTCCACGAAGCAAGCTAACTCAGTAAGCCAGGCTTTTTAAGACAAGCCTGGCTCATTTTGCTCAAATTCGGTTCCACGAAAGAGGCTAGACTTGAGCCTCGCTCAGTTACTACAGTAACATATACGTTTGAACTAACCTGCTCCGTACCAGGCTAGAGTTGAGGCTTAGCTTAGCGGGACCGCTTCTATTGGCTGAGCAGCGTGATGTCAGTCTCGCCATCCGGGAAACTGAATTGAGGAACAAGGTTCCGCTGCAGTTCTATCCATTAAATTGCTGTGGATGTAGCATATCATATCTTTATACATTTAATTGAGTACAGTAATTATTAGTTTGGAATGATTGCAGGTTATTATTATCAAAATGTAATAATTATATTTCAAAATGCAATTTATATTTTGATCTTAGGAGTACATATTCATTGTTAATCAGTGAGGTTTCTGCACATTGTAATGTATTGGTTTAATCTTCACAAATTCAGGTCAGTGTAAATGGAATACAGTGTCTAATCGCAGTTATGGTGCAGAAACATACATTAGCATAAACTCTATATCACAAAAAATACAATTCTTTGTACCTGAGTATTAATAATTATTAATACTGAGTAATTTAGGTGAAGATACTTTTAGGTATATATTTATCCCCATACTTCCTCTTTTGTGTTCAAATTACAAGCAAATCATATCACTCTGCAATTTACATATGTTCAGTATAAATAATGTAAATGTGTGGTTAACTTAATGGTGCAAAAAGGAAATGGACACAGACAAATACCTTACCAAGATTTTCATACAGGTGATACAAATAATCCAAAATGTAGGCTATAAAAAAAGCAGCTAACAGTGAAGGCTGAAGGCTGATTGACCATGGCATGCCCATTTGTAGAGAATCCAGTAGATGAGATGTAGTGCACAGAGCATTCATGCTACCAGCTCCAAGGTCATTCCAGGACAGGACAGATCCACTGGGCTTTCTGGATGACTACTTATTTGAGCACTACAGGTTCAAAAGACCCAGTATTATATATCTTTGTAAATTACTGGGACCATATATTGAGAAGACCACTAGACGCAGTAAAGCTCTTACCAAACCCCAAACGGTCTGTATCGCTTTGCGCTTCTTTGCCAGTCGTGCATTTCTGTACAGCGTTGGGGATGTATAATCAATCAATCAATCAATCAATCAAATTTTATTTATATAGCGCTTTTTACAACAGTTGTTGTCACAAAGCAGCTTTACAAGTGCCGAGTCCTAGCCCCCAGTGAGCAAGCCAAAGGCGACAGTGGCAAGGAAAAACTCCCTAGTTTTTTTTTTTTGCATGAGGAAGAAACCTTGAGAGGAACCAAGACTCAGGGGGGGAACCCATCCTCCTCTGGCCGACACCGGTCACCATGACAACATTAACAATTGTTTCTTTGTGAGAAAGAAAAGGAAAAATATGTAATAATGTCCATCATGATGTATGCATCCGGTTAGGCAGGAGGTGGCTGGCCCAGGATGGATCAAGCAGGCGGGCAGCCATGTGGAGAAATGAAACAGGGAAAATTAGCTCTGTATGAGGACATATACAAGACAGGTGAAATTATAAACATTTCCGGAGTGTGGCAGCAACTCTGGCATTAAGTTAAATTATTACAGCCTAGCTAAAAAGGCAGAACCAGAAGGTAACATAGGCTTGGGGGCATTCTGAGACAATGGCATCCATCCACTGCACTGTCAACAAACTTGAGTGACCACGAGCAGTGACAGGATGACAGCACCAGCGCCCCAGTCAACCATAAAACCCTTCGCCTCTGAACCCCTGGATCTGTACCTTTATCTAAGGGGGGATATTAATTATCCAACGCTAAACTAAATAAGTGGGTTTTCAACCTAGACTTAAAGATTGTGACTGTGTCGGAGTCCCGGACGCATTTAGGAAGATTATTCCAAAGCTGGGGGGCCTTACAAGAAAAGGCTCTTCCCCCTGCTGTTACCTTGTTAATTTTTGGAACTAATAAAAGACCAGCACCCTGTGATCTTAGTGGGCGTGGGGGTTCGTAATAGGAAATAAGTTCCTGAAGGTACTCAGGAGCAAGCCCGTGCAATGCTTTATAAGTTAATAAAAGAATTTTAAAGTCAATACGGAATTTAACTGGGAGCCAATGCAGGGCTGATAGGACTGGACTGATATGCTGAAATTTTCTAGTTCTGGTTAGAACCCTGGCTGCGGCATTTTGAACTATTTGAAGTTTATTTAGATTCCTATTTGAACATCCTGACAGTAGTGCATTGCAGTAGTCTAATCTAGAGCTAACAAAGGCGTGCACCAATTTTTCCGCATCATCCTGTGATAATGCATTTCTTATTTTAGCAATGTTACGGAGATGTAGAAAAGCTATCCTAGTAGTATTATCTATGTAAATCAGAGTCGAGTATGACGCCTAGGTTTTTGGCTACTGTGCCAGGTGTAATGGGGTAGTGTCATGGTACGGCGGCCCCCTACTGGTCGCCCCCGTCTACAGCAGCAGCTTGTCATGTGGGTGTGGCGTTGTGTTCGTCCCTCAGGTGGGCGGAGCCCGCGATCCGTCTCACCTGAGGGTCGTTTGTTCGTCTATATATGTCTTGTCTTTGTACCAGTTGACTGCTGGTTATTATATCCTTAATTCGGATCAGTTCACGGGTTTTGGTTTGCGCACTTTACATATTAAACCATCCTATTTCCCTGAGACTTGGCGTGATCGCTTCCATTTATTTTCGCTCACCCTGCCCGTCACAGAATAACCAGCCACCTTCGGAAGCCGCCAGTCTCCTTTGCTTTTTCCTTCGTTCGTGGTCATGTCTCGTGGTAAGTGTTTGTCTGCGTGGTGTTTTGTTTGTTGTTGAAGAGCCCCGCCGTGCTGAAACGTTGTGTGTGTGTGCAGCACGGCGGTGACCAGGGCAATCGACCCCGGTCGGGCTCTTCGTGTTGTGTGGTCACTTGTGTGTGCATGTGTGTGTGTGTCAGTGAACGGATGTATGGAACGTTGTGCGTCGCTCGCTTGTGTTAATTGTTGAATGTGTTGTGTGTGTGTGTGACGCTGTCGCCGCTCGTCACGGTCGCCTCGCTCCCCCGTGTGTCTAGTGTTTTATGTGGGGAGCGACTGCGAACTTGAGCGGCGCGTCACCACTGTTTGTGTAGAGCGCGCATGTGTGTGTCCTGTCCGTTTGCCGTTTTGCACCGTGCTTTTGTCTAGTCTGTGTGTTTTGTCCTAGCGTGCTTGTGAACTGTTGTGTGTAATTCCACACATGCTCCTCCCCCTTGAGTGTGTGTGTGGGGGTGGACCAGTGATGGTCCCGTGCCACGGGGAGTGGCACGGAGGGCGTCGCTCCTAAGGGAGGCCCTGACCAGGGAGTCGAGGGTGTTCTCCGGAGCCGGTAGGGGCCCCTCTCCTGATGCATCAGGTGAGTTGTTTGGTGTCCCCTCCTGCTGAGATGGAGACCCTTCCCCCCGGATGCGGGGTGCCGAGATGGTCAGGGTAAGTGCGCGTTTATGTTTTGTGTTGGTGTGTGTGGGTGTGTGTGTGCTTTTTGTGTTTTATGTGCAGGTGCTTCTCCCTGGTGGTGGATCGTGGCAGTCCTGGACCTTGTGGGGGTCTCCAGCCGGCAGGAGCCCCCCTTATGTTGTGGGGTGACCGGAGCCCGGTCGGAAAGAGCCCCTCCCTAGAGGGCTGGGGCCCCCGGATGTTTGGGGACGATAGGGCTCTGGTCCGAAGAGCTCCTGCTGAAGATGGAGATCCTCCCTCCTGCTCGGGGTGACCAGGAGGCCCTTGGGGGCTGTTCCCCAGCCCGCGATAAGGGTGCTCTGGGCCTCGGTCTCTGGCGCTCCTGGGTTTGGTGGAGGAGTCCACCTCGTAAAGTCAGGCTCCGGCTGGGGCTGACTCCCCAGGAGGCTGGGGTGGCCCCTAGCAGAAGGCAGGGGCCAGCTCCGGGAGGAGGTAGGTCCAGGAGGTGACTTAGCCACGCCCCAGGGAGGTAACCTGCACACATACACCCCGGACGGACACGGAGCCGTGGCCCGCCGTCCTCGCACCTGTGGGGCTATGCGGCTTAAGGCCAGTTAGGGCGTGAGGGCCCTGTGACCGACCGGGGCGTGGTTTTGTCTTGTTGACGGCCCAGTCGGTCCAGGGTCCCGCCCAGGTAGGCGAGCTAACCTGTTTGTGTTTTGTGTTTCAGCTCCGGGACTACAGGGGGTGTGTCCCTTGTCCCTGCCTGCCTGCCCCTTTGTTTTGTGTGCTGCTGCTGTAGGCCGCACAGCCGGTGGAGGGGAGTGCGGCTTGGAGGGGGGATCTGTCATGGTACGGCGGCCCCCTACTGGTCGCCCCCGTCTACAGCAGCAGCTTGTCATGTGGGTGTGGCGTTGTGTTCGTCCCTCAGGTGGGCGGAGCCCGCGATCCGTCTCACCTGAGGGTCGTTTGTTCGTCTATATATGTCTTGTCTTTGTACCAGTTGACTGCTGGTTATTATATCCTTAATTCGGATCAGTTCACGGGTTTTGGTTTGCGCACTTTACATATTAAACCATCCTATTTCCCTGAGACTTGGCGTGATCGCTTCCATTTATTTTCGCTCACCCTGCCCGTCACAGGTAGCCTGCAAGATTAAGCATTAGATCTGGAATTTTCTGTTTTGTGGCCTTAGGGCCCAGAAGGAGAACTTCTGTTTTGTCCTCATTAAGTTGGAGGAAGTTTAGAGACATCCAGCATTTAATATCTCTTACACAGGCCTCAATTTTTCTTAAACTGAGTTTGTCATCAGGTTTGGCTGATATGTAAAGTTGAGTGTTATCTGCATAGCAGTGAAAATTGACACCATGTTTGTTTATAACTGTGCCCAATGGTAGCATATATAATGTAAATAATAGTGGTCCTAGAATGGAGCCTTGCGGGACCCCATATTTAACTTTTGTACGTTTGGATGGAATATTATTGAGCTCTACAAACTGAGAGCATCTTAGTAAGGCAACGGCCTGCCGCGAAATTCGAAAGGTTTACCTTGCGCTTAAGCGTTTCCTTAATATATTGATCAAATTCCCTGGTCACAGAGGCATCCTTCCCATCCTTTTCAGAACAGCTGGCATGTATTCATGAGAAGTAGTGTTGGTTTGATCAGTAACTTGGGAGTTAAATGTATGACTTTAAAAGACGCTCTTATCCAGAGCACTTACCAAAGTGCTTTGTATTCATCTTAATCAACTATTTCATGCTAAAATTCATTCAATTCAAAATGCATTGAATTCTCTAGGATTTCCAAATGTCATTGGTGCTATAGACTGTACTCACATCTGGATAAAGGCTCCATCTGTACCCATGGAGGCAGACTATGTGAACCAAAAAATTATTTCACAGCATCAATGTACAGGTACATGCAAGTTTTGCCTACCCAACAGAAAATATAAAGCATGTCAGTTCATGGGTTTGAACAACTTTCACCCTTTGTCACTTTTACCATTGTTCTAAATGGTTTGCGAATGTCTATTCTCCAACATTGAGGCAAAATGGCCCGGCTCGGTGCACGATTCCAGGATATTTCGTGCCTCCTCACTGGCACAGAGGTTTGCCCAAGGTAAGAACACTCCAACCACACAAAATAGTGCAGATTTGGCCTCAGTGTTTAACTCTACTACTTATAATCGTAGGTGCTTTTCTTGGCTTACTGCTTGGGGATAGGGGTTACCCCTGCCAAACTTTTTTTCCTTATACCATATGCAGACCCTACAACAGATGCAGAGAGGAGGTTCAATCGTGCACATTCTAAGATAAGGGCATGCATTGAGATGGCATTTGGACAGTTAAAGATCAGATTTAACTGCTTGCGCCATCTCAGAGTCACCCCTGAGAGAGCCTGTGATATTGTAGCACCCTGTGCAGTTTTGCACAATGTGGCAATACTGCAAAAAGAAGAAATACCAAGAGTGCAGTTGGAGCAATGGGAAGACTACATTTTAATGTCAGACCACATGGATGGTAGAGCTGTGAGGGACATGTATGCAAATACTTACTTTAGTTAAGGGAATATTTTGTTTGCATTTGTTCATTAACACTATTAACATAAAACAAGACGCCATTTTTTGGAAAGAGAAATTTATTAATTTTCTTGCTGAGCCTGTGGACAGAAGAAACTTAGATTTACTTATCTTGCAAAAACAAGCATAATAAAGTTGTAACGTTCCCACAAGGAAGACAGGGTGCAAGGACTAAGTAGGTGGTCACGTGCTGTTCCTGACAAAAGTCAGACCTTTTTGCAAATACTCACATCTTACTCCATTTTCTTTATTCAAGCTCCAACTTCCGTATTTTTAGTTTTTTGTATTGCAGATCTGCTTTTTTACATTCTATAACTTGGAGTACCTTTTGTAGATCTCACTAATCATGGATTCCTTTAAGACTGAAGTATAGTCAAGATTGAGAAGTATTTATTCATATTGAACTGCATAACTACTACTCACGTGTTCTCTTGCAGAGGTGTGAGCTCTGGACATGGAGGCCTGAGGGTCTTCTCTGTTCTTCCATTTCCTTTAAACACAACACAAATCACGAGATCACACAGCACATTATCAGACAGATACATAGACACACACACGCCTTACAGAACAGGCAGACACTGTGTCCTCTCTGAACAGGCAGAAACTGTGTCCTCATCCTCCTGTACCATCCTGGATGGTCCGGCAATCTCCCTCTGCAAACAACAAATTAAGACACATAAATGTTAACGATCCTCAGGGTTCAGTCATAAGAAATAGGCTGGTTTATGGTACTCACATCAAATACAGGAGGGTCCAAAAGAGTCAGCACACCCCCCACCACTGTAAAATTTTAGTCATCAAGAATACAATAATACTATGATGTAGCCTGTAAGAACAAAAATGTAAAATCATTTAACATAAGGCTTTGTATCCTGAGGACAGACAGGATCAGATGATGTTCCTCCTTCGATTCCCACAATGATGGGGCGTCCGCTGTTTTGCTCTAAAGCAAGGTCTTCTGCAGGAGTGAGGGCTGCTACAGGAGGCCCACCACCAGCAGCAGTAGCAGTTTTCTTTCTGGTTGCTAAAATATTTTATACAGTTATTTAATATGGTGTTACACGAAGTAGCGCAGACAGCACACGAAGAGCACTCAGACATAAACATATACTTGACTCCAACAACGACGAGCACAGGACACTGCGCGAACGCACATTAAATAGACAAACCACATAAACCCCAAGTGATGAGGAGACGAGTCACAGGTGAGACGGATTAACACAAGACGTACCCGCACCCACGGAGACCCACAGACGCAGACGACTAGACGTAGACAACGTAAACACACGCCCAAAAGGGAGGGGTCTGTAATGTGACATACACGGAGTAACTGTGCTCTGTATAAGAGAGCATTTCTGGATATGATATTGCATACTACATATTTACAATATTACTGTCGCTGATGGCTTGAGAATTGCTCGCCATTTTCAGCTAAGATAATGATCATGTTTTATCATAAGATGAAAGAAAGAAAATTAAGAACTTTACTAACATTCCATATGCTGTTTAAAAGTGTGATACAGTTGCTCTAATGGTAGATAAAATTAATAACTTTTTTAAAAGTCAGGCGTGGTCCACCTGTAAACAATAAGGAAATACAATGAATTCATGGATTTTCTGCTGAGCAGTTGCATATAAACTGCTGACAATTGGTATACAGGAGGTTAAACTAGTCCTAAAACATTTTATTTGGTGAGTTGGGCTCTATTTTAAGAATATTGGATGCCATCCAGTGATTTAATGTAGAAATCCAGATCAGGCTAGAGGGAGCAACTATGGCAACAGTTTAAGTTTATTTATATAAACTATAACTATATAAAATTTATTTATATAGTGCTTTTTACAACACATGTTACAAAGCAGCTTTAGAATTGTATGGGTCCCTAATGAGCAAACCAGAGGCAACAGTGGCAAGGAAAAACTCCCTATGATGGCAAGGATTAGGAATAAACCTCGGGAGGACCAAGACTCAAAAGGGAACCCATCCACCATTGGGCAGCTTGCTACCAAAAGTTTAAAAGTTTAAGTTTAGTTAAAAAGTAAAAAATTGACTTAGCCATTGTAGATAAGAGATTTCTTCTGTTTAAAAATTGCTATAGTTTACTTAATTGTATGTTTTGGATCATGTAGCTGTGACGGGCAGGGAGTGTGAAATAAAATGGAAGCGATCACGCCAAGTCTCAGGGAAAAGGGGGGTTTTAATGAAGTGAGCAAACCAAAAAACTCGTGACAAGTTCCAAATCAAGGATACAATGACCAGCAGTCATCTGGTACAAAGACAAGACATATATAGACAAACGACCATCAGGTGAGGCAGATCATACGCCCCGCCCACCTGAGGGACGAACAACAACAAGACAACTGCTGCTGTATACGGGGGCGACCAGCAGGGGGCCTGCCGTACCGTGACAGTAGCAATAGCGTAGAGGTAATGTTGACCTACAGGAAGGAATTAATACCCTGCACTCGATTTCAGATCTGTAATTAAATTTTTAATAAAACTTTGTAATTAGAGAACTTCATGATATGTATTACCAGATTATGTTTTCAGGGCTTTCAGAGCCCAAAACAGAAAACAATTTGTTATTAGTTAATTGGTTATGATAAATTAAAACAAATAAAATGAGCTGAAAGTTCCATGTGACAGCACTATAGAACAACTTTTCTTAATAGTTTCTGTGCTTTGACACACTTCTATACTACTTTAAATAGCAACACTGCAATTCTCTTTGTTATCTGAAACCACAACCTAGCATTTCCTCAAAACTATTGGACCAATCAAATGAGTTCACAGCTTTAAAATATGGATTCAGGTAACACAAAGTCTCTTTTGAAATTGGACAGGCAAGGTACTGATTCATTAGATTATATGTCTGTCTCAACAATAAAAATGTTTATTTTATTCACTTTTTGCCTTTTCATAACAGGTAAGTCATATTTTGAGTAATCAATATGTTTATGATACAATCAACCTTCTATGTACCTGGTACATTTAAATAAAATGCATTCTAGCCAACAAACCTTTGCTTTTTTCTCTCCAGTAAAAAGTTCTACAACCACTGAGCTTCAGGTACAAACATTTAGGCAGGGATATAGCGTAAAAATTAAATGTAGCCAAAACTCAGTCAAAGACAGTAAAGCGATTTTTTTCGCTTGGTATAAGATGAGTTTAGGGAAGGTGCCTCAGCTTGTGGTGAGAATATCTGATGCAGGTACAAAACACAGATTTGCTCGAGCATTTGACAATGGCCACTTCGCTGTTGATCCTGGGGAGGAGAAATTTGACCTCATCATTAAGGAAGTCTCAGAAGATGACAGAGGAACATATTTCTGTGGAATGATGAAGACAAATGTTGTAGAGTTTGTATCTGGGACCCATTTGCTATTTCACGGTAAGTGCATTTGTGTGCAGCTTCTTTTGTTCTCTGTCTGTTTCATGGTTCCCTTTATCATTATTCCTCTTTTCTTTTTTTATAACTATTTTTTAAAGCTGAAAAGATCAAGTGGCAGCTGCAGACTGAAATGGTTTTCAAGAATGGAGAATATTCTACACTCCAGTGTTCAATGCAGACTGTTACTGCCAGCTGTGCAGAAGAACATAGTGTTTACTGGTTCAGCCATGGCTCAAACAAATCTCATCCAGGAATTATTTACACTCATGGAAATGGGAGTGATCAGTGTACCACAGGCTCTGATGCCGGCTCTCCAACACGGACTTGTGTGTATGACCTTCCCAGGAATTACACAAAACATTCTGATGGTGGGATTTATTACTGTGCTGTGGCTGCCTGTGGGGAAATACTCATTGGAAATGGAGCTAAAGTTGATGTTGAAGGTAAAACCACTAATGCATTGTGAGTATTTTCTGTAATGGGTTTTAACTGTAAACCTACATTTAATGCATAGGAAACCCAGACTACTGTCTATGATTGAATTTGCTTTTAACTTATCGCTTTTGGTCATTTCAGAAAATAACAAATGGACTGTTATTGCTTTGACAACAGTTAATGTGATCTCAGTTATTATCATCGGGGTCCTTGGTGGACTGCTGTATAAGCATCAACAGAAAGGTTAGTTAAATTAGATTTTAAATAAAATGTAGTTTAATGTAGTTATTTCCTCTTTGCACAGCATTTGAATATCATACTTTAAGGTTTTTTGCTTTTTGAAAGGTTCAGATAAAGGTCAGCCAAGGCACTTAAATAAGGTAAAACAGGAATTTTCCTAGTAGTAAACTTTATTAAAATATATAAATATAGTTTTGCAATGTTCTCATTCTCTGCATGGTTTTACCATTTGTTCTCTGTCAGGTTGAAAACCCAGATGACTTGAACTACATAGCTTTGAGATTTGCTCAGAAACCTTCCACCTCTGGAGCATCCAGAATTAAGAACAATTCAGATGTTTATGCTCAGGTCAAAATACAATAGGCATTTGAAATGAGGACCTTTTGTCTTCTGTTTGATGCCATATTAGTCTTATTTATATGCAGGAGAACAGACTTTTATTTTCTTTTAGTTCTGCCAAATTGTATCTTTATTTTTGTGTTATTATTACTTAGTAATTTAACACAGTTTTAGTATTGGTGGATAAAATGTACAGCACTGTGGTCAATATAAATGGTATAAAAGTGCTCTATAAATAAAATGTACTTACTTACTTTCAACCAAGATGTGCCAGATAAATTGAACAGCCTTTTTTCTGTGTTGATGTGAATCAAGCTGTTACACATTCACATTCCAGGCACAGTGCAGTGGACTACGACTCCCAACATCCCCAACACCACCTTGTTAGATCACCATCAACACATTATTTGTTAGACCTGCTGTTCATCTTTACTGTTTTGCCTTTAGTTCTTCAAGCGTACTGAGTGTCTTTGCTATATTGTTTGCCTGTTGTTATTGACCTTTTTTGTTCTTTGTAATCCCTCTTGTTTGCTCTCTTGGATTTTTCTATTCTGTCTTTTTGCTGGTTTTGTCCATTGACTTTATTGTTTACAATTTTGGATATTCCTGTTAAATTGCATAAAATGCATCAATTATGACGAAAGTCATAATATCTGTCAGGAAATGTCAACCCTAACCCTAACCCTGATCCTTGAAATGTCACACAAGCCTACTTCAGTCATGCATACAAAAACAATAAAAATGCTCAAATCAAGTAAATTATTTTGTGAGAAGTATTGCCATGTTCCACTCAACTATGCTCTCCTAATTCACTCAGTGGCAGAGCTAGACCATCAGCCAGGGGGTGGCCAGAGGTGGACTAGGGGAGGGCAAACTTCTGAACTCTGCAGTAAACTGCTTCATGCCTGCTCTTCATCCACAGTTAAAATTATTAGTAGTGAGAGATACAAGGTGTGAGCGTGTGAAGTTCACAAGCAGTTCACACGGGAGCCCTTGAGAGCCCTGCAGTCATCTAGGATGGCGCCTGGGGGGTCCAATCACATTTCAGGGGGATCTAGTGCTACTGCCCCTGCTTTGGCTCTGCCTATGAATTAATTTTGTATGAAATTCTTTTCTTTTATCCCCATCTAATCTTGAAAATCTGACCTCTGTATGCACATATGTCAGTATCTTAAAATTGCCCCAATGGCTCTATATTATGAAATGCAGGATTGATGCATTGTGATGCATTTAACAAAAACATGAAAAAAAAGAATTTCTTTGAAATGAAAAAAAAAAAAATTATAAATTCATAAGCAAAAAATTATTACATTACTGAGAAAAATGGCAGCCTTCATATCAAACAATCCTCACTAGACTGACAGCTGGGTTCACATTCTCAGGCATCCAACTGTCATGTTCTGCCCCCGACTCCTCCCTCAGGTTGTATGCATTTATCTGTGTGTACGTTACTCATTTCACCTGTCTCTTGTTTCATTGTTGTAATGTGTTGCACTTGTGTCTTGTTAACGTCTGTGCATTTACTCGTGCATCTGTGTCATGCTTGTTGCTCGCCTTTGTCCAAGCTAGTGCGAGTTGCACAAAGAAGTCTAGGGCCCCTCACATCTGAAAAGCATATCATACATATTGAAAAAGAAAGATGAAGGATGAGAAAGGCCTTCAATACTTGGTCTAAACAGAGACAGGAAAAGGACGCCACCTGCCAGTATCCACCACAGAGGTCCAGTGAGCTGAACCATGATGACCCAGCAACCTTGTCCAGTGCATCATTGATGCACGGCAGTGGGTAGGAGTCAGCCTTGGTGACTGCGTTGAGAAGGAGGAAGTTAATGCAGAACTGCCAGCTCCCATCCTTCTCTTTCTCCAGGGCCACTGGTGCTGCCCATGGGCTGTTGGATGGCTCAATAATCCCGGCTTCCACCATCTCCCTAAGCGTCTGTTCTGCTGCCTGGTGTTTAGCGAGGGAGAGGTGGTGTGGGCGAAGCTGGATGACAGTTCCCACAGTCTTTGGCTCTCATTCTCACTAAGCCCCTTCCTGCTCCGCTGCCACAGCTTTTGCACTGCCTCCTAGTTGGCGCAGGCCATCGTCGCTATGTGGGCTGGGTTTTCATGTAGTTGTTCTTGGTATGGTGGCTCTGGTCTGCTCCAGCTGCGGGGTGTCTTACCACTCAAGTGGGTTGCCTTTATGGGGCCACAACACCTGCTTGCATCCTGGTTCCCGTCTCTCTGCAGGGTGAGGGGCACACATTCCTCATTCTACTGGGGCATGGCAGCAGGTATGTCGAGGATGACCCACATCAATGCCAGGAAGTCCAACCCCAAAATATCAAATCAAATCAAAATTTATTTATATAGCACTTTTACAACAGTTGTTGTCACAAAGCAGCTTTACAAGTGTCCGAGTCCAAGCCCCCAGTGAGCAAGCCAAGGAAAAACTCCTTAAGAGCATGAGGATGAAACCTTGAGAGCAACCAAGATTCAGGGGGGAAACCCATCGTCCTCTGGCTAACGCCGGTCACCATGACAACAGTAACTAAAGAGATAAGTAAACAAAGAAATGATGGGAATGATGAATAGTTCTCATTTTTGTGTGTATTTATATATGTGTTATCTATGTAATTCTTGGTGGTCAGTCTAGACTTCTTGATGGTCAGTAATAGTAGTCCAGGGCGGTAGAGATACAGCCTTAGCAGGGGAGAATTCGGGGTGGTGAGAGGGGCAGTGGATTGATTCTTCATTTATAGCTGGTTTGGAAGGAGGTGGCAGGCCCAGGGTGGATACCAGCAAAGGCTTGTCACTTCTTGTCTTATCTAAGGGGGTACAATAATTAACCAATGCTACACTAAATATGTAAGTTTCAACCTAGACTTAAAGATTGAGATTGTGTCATGGTCCCGGGCACATTCTGGAAGGTAAATGCATAGTTGGGGAGGGCTTATAAAAAAAAGGCTCTTCCCCTTGCTGTTACCTTATTAATTGTTTGAACTAATAAGACGCCAGCACCATGTGATCTTAGTGGACATGGGGGTTCATAATAGGCGATAAGCTCTTGGAGGTAGTCAGGAGCAAGCCCTTGCAGTGCTTTAGGCCTATAGGTCAATAGAAGAATTTTTAAATTTAACGGAATTTAACTGGGAGCCAATACAGGCCTGATATGATCAAAATTTCTAGTTCTAGTTAGAACTCTGGCTGCAGCATTTTGAACTACTTGAAGTTTATTTTAGATTCCTATTTGAGCATCCTGACAGTAATGAGTTACAGTAGTCTAGTCTGGAGCTAACAAAGGCGTGTACTAATTTTTCTGCATCATGCTGGGATAATGCATTTCTTAGCTTGTCAATGTTACGGAGATGTAGAAAAGCTATCCTAGTAGTATTATCTATGTATTTATCAAATGATAGGTCAGAGTCGAGTATGACGCCAAAATATTTGGCTTCTGAGCCAAGATTAATGATGTAGTCTGTGAGATTTAGCATTAGATCTGGTATTTTCTGTCTTGCGGCCTTTGGGCTCAGAAGGAAAACCTCAGTTTTGTCACTGTTAAGGTGGAGGAAGTTTAGCGACATCCAGCACTTAATATCTCTTACGCAGACCTCAATTTTTCCTAATCTGGGTATTGGATATGGGCCAGCCAGAGCTCATGTTCTTGTAGCCGTCCTTCTACTTGGACTTCGAGGCTTTTCTTATCCATCATCTTGATTGTTAGGTTGTTAGCTATTGGTTCCCAACAGTCTGGAGTATCACCAATTGTTTCCAGTAGTACCCCAGCCGTAGGATGGACATTGGCACTCCTTCAACCACACAATGGAGCCACTGGGGTGTTTATAACCCTCTGCCTTGAGGGTTTCGGAGCTCTAAGGATCCATTACCCCTCACTGGGTGGTCCCGCTTCTGTTTCCCAGTAGCTCTAGTTCACGGTACTGACTGACCTTGTGGCCCCTCCATCTGCAGCGCCAGCATCTGATGGAATTTTGGCACCTGGTACCTTCTCCCTCTGTCACAGCTTGGTAGAATCGGGTCAGTGGATGGCTGCTTAGTATAAGCTCCACACATTCTGCCTCTACAATAACTTGTTCAAGCATGGATGGGGTGATCAGCTGGACATGCCACTGCAGGCTGCCAGGCAATAGGGCATTCAAGAAGGCTTCCAGCCCCAGCTCTTGTCGGGCAAAATCGGTGAAGTTGGGGTAAGCCTGCCATACTAGGGTGCACAACTCAGCTGCCAATACTCAGAGTCTCTTTCCTTTCTCTTGGTGGTATTCCCACAGTCACCACCTCTGTACGACAGAAGCGAAGGTTTGGCCAAACCGTTGTTGAAGGGCCATTTTGAGTGCCTCAAGGTTGCCGTGCTCCTTCTCTGGTAGATCCACCAACACCTTCAGTGCCTTCCCTTAGAAGACTAAACACAGCTGGGTGGCCATCTCCTCTTCTGTCCATCCGTAGTGGTGTACCACCACTCCTAGCTGCGCTTTGTAGGGCTGCCTAGCTCCTTCCCCATGTCAGGCCAAAATGTATATTTGGTCTCTCTGTAATCATATTCATATGTATTCATATTCATAGGTATTCATATATGTATTGACCACTCTTAGTAATAAGTGGAAAGGAAATCACTTTATTAAGGTATATTGAATATATGTAAGGCCTAGTACACGTTGATCATTGTACACCTTAAGTGCTTGTATTCTCTCTCTCTCTCTCTCTCTCCTATCTATCTCTAGTAGTAAATTGTGTGTGTGTGAGCACTCCTTGTGAGATTGAAGACAGTCCTGATGATCACGGGCCTGTAGATGAGGGTGTGACTGGCATGAGAATGGTGCATCTGGCAGACCGGTGGAACAAGGCGGCCTTGACCCTAAGACCCTGGCAGGGGAGGGGTGATGGGGTGATACCTCACTCCATCATCTCACCTCATGTGGGCCACCAATGAGACCTAACATGCTTTACTCATGTCATGGAAGTATGATGTCATCATGTAGCAAAATTGTATAAGAACTATGATCTGTGAGAGGGGGGCATAGGCGTCTTGCAGACGCTCTTGAGTGGGCCCCTTTTTCAGCCCGGGAGTTTCATGCCCAAATCCGGCCCAAAATTTTCCCTCCCAATCAGCCCAAACTAGAGATTGACATGAGCCGGCCCATCGGGAATCCTCCCGAATCTCCCGATTAGCCACTCTGGCTCTGCTCTTGAGTGTGTGTAACAGAGATCTTTGGATCGATCCATCTTTTGTCTTTAATAAACTTTGCATTTTACTTTGATATCAACCCAACTGCTGTTGACTGTTCTTGCTCACCATTAAGGTTAACATTTCCATGACAAGTTATAGTGAGGCTGCTCTATCTTCGTTGTTGCTGGTATTGCTGGGGGGCGTGACGTGATACTTTGCCTGCGTGGCCTGTCGTTGCTTCTGCACCAGCCAGCCCACGTCCGTGTATCTTCACTAGCCAGTTGTATTTGTGGCTGACTAGCACCATCAGGTAGAGTTGGGTGAGTGTAGCACTTTGCACCCACCTGCGGCGGGGTCTTGCTCTCCTGCTACGGTGGGGCTTCTTCCATTAGGTCATTGATCCTACACTCCATTTCGTCAATTTCTGTGGCCACGTCCCACTTCTGACAGCAATGTGACGTGCACGAAGAAGGCAGCATCTTCCAATCAATGATATTCTGTTATCAGTTCTTTTACTAAGACAGAACCAACAACCATCCATAGTGAGTAAACCACAGAGACGTGCTTAACTACAGTAGTAACCTGACCCATGGTGAATTATGCTAAATTCTGCATACTGATCTAGTAGTCCGGTGAATATGGTTCATAGTAACACAACATTGTGGCAAAATAGCAGTAAAGTCCCCCAAATAATTTACTAACTGAAAACCTGCAATGCAATCTGTGTGTGCAACTTCTCACACACACCGCGATTGCAGAGTCCAAGTGTTGGTTGTCACAATATTTAAACCACATGATAAAACACAATTCCAGTTATCTTGCAAATAGCCTGGAAACCATTGGAGTTCAATAATTATTGTACAGTCCCACAATTTGCAACCATCACAAAGTTTTACAAAGACATGCAATTATTGCACAGTCTACTTATTACTGCACAGTTTAAAAATTATTATTGCCATTCCTATTGCTCTCACACCTATTGTGTAATTCTGTTGTCTAGAAACCCATAACTGTCTCACAACCCTGCACAATCAGCACAATTCTGCAGTAGTTGAGAAAAGACTGGCCTGCACACCTCATAGTAATCTAGTGTGGTGGGACATGAAGTTAATACTTTATGTTTCATTGGGCTAGAAATTGTCAATCACAAAAAACATCTCTTAGATCTTAATATCTTATCCTAAAACTGTATCCCCACATGGGATGAATTAAGATTCTTCTTCGTCATTTTTTTTTTGTAATTCATTTATTATTCATATTCATGAATGTGATTCACAGTTATAGGACCTCATTTGTATATTTAAATTTTTTGGTTGTGATGTTGTCACGGTACAGCGGGCCCCCTACTGGTCGCCTCTGTATACAGCGGCAGCTGTCCTGTAATTGTTGCATTGTGTGTGTCCCTCAGGTGGGTGGAGCCCACGATCCGTCTCACCTGAGGGTCGTTTGTTTGTCTATATATGTCTTGTCTTTGTACCAGTTGACTGCTGGTCATTATATCCTTTATTTGGATCAATGTCACGGGTTTTTTGTGTGCACACTTTTCTATTAAACCATACTTTTTCTCTGAGACTTAGCGTGATCGCTTCCATTTTATTTCGCTCACCCTGCCCATCACCGATGTCATGTGGTTGATGTCATAGACTTGTGGCTCTCTGATAATGTGGGCAGTTGAATTTCACTCCTTTTTTATACTGAAAATGCCAAGAACATGATAAAATAAAAAAGTGAAACACAGAAAAGAAGTAAAATTTTACAAAATAAAAAATGCAAGTAGGTTTTAAGGGTATATATGTGCCTGTATATGACTCAGCCCCTCACTGTCACAGGACCAGTCAAACACTGTGATGTCAGTATCCTTTGATGTTCTCACTAGTCATTCTGTGCAAAGGAGAACATGTGCAGAGTTAAAGGATTATTCCACCAAATCTTTATGCACAGATCATGTAAGTTGAACTAATTTGTTTTTAGACTCTCTGAAAACTGATGCATCTCTGTAAGTACTGGAATGATACAAAACGTGACCATCGCATAAAAAAAAATCACATAAAAAAATAATTAATAATATTATGTTGATGTTGTAAAAGTAGAATTACAGACTACAATGTTAAATTGTTTACATGTGTTTATTAACTTTGAATACCATCAGTCTACTAATATTATATTTTAATATTTTTATGTAAATTTACACTTACATAAACATATATTTCTACTAAATGTTTTTCTTCCAGACTTCATTGGTGGCATTTGAGAAATGAGGTTCCTGTTCTTGATTATATTGCTTTTCTCTACATGCTTTTGTAAGTTAGATTTTCTATTTAATTCATTATGTGATTAATGGTCATTTCACTCTAATGTTTCTGCATTCTCTTTGCATCTTCAGATGCATCATGTCAGATGGACAAGGTTGTGCAAATGGAGCCTGCAATAACAGCTGAACTTGGATCTAATGTGACAATTCTTTGTAATTATTCTAGTGACTTTGTCAATAAAGTTTCATGGTACAAGCAGACTATCGGAAAGAGACCGCTACTAGTTGCAGACTCACACATACGCTCAAAAGAGGTTACATTTTATAATGGTTTTGACAAAAACAACCATTATATTGTACACATTGAAGACAACAGTTATGCTTTGAAAATTGTGGAAATCCAAAAGTCGGATTCAGCAACCTACTACTGTGCTATAGTTTTTATGAATGTTATTACTTTTGGAGATGGAACAGTTTTGATGATCAAAGGTTAGTCACAGTTTCATACTAAATAATTATGCAGAAATAAGTGCTTTGTTTGAACATCATTATGAATACATAATATTAGACATTTTGGATCACGAACAATTTATTTGGTAGCATTTTAGAATGTGTGCATTATTTAATTTATTTGAAGGTTATAGTTTATACCATGTGCATATTGATAATTCAGTATTATAGTTAATTTATTCAGTCTAATGAATGTAAAATTATTTTTCTCTTCTAATTTTTTCTTAAGGTGCACCGTTTTCCAGCTACACTATTCTCCAGCAAACTATATTAAATTTTTTTAATCCAGGAGACTCCATGACTCTGCAGTGTACACTCTTCACGGGGGGCTGTGTAGGGGAACACACTGTCTACTGGTTCAGACATGGCTCAGGAGAATCTCATCCAGGACTCATTTATGCTCATGGAGACAAAAGTGATCAGTGTAAGAAGAGCTCTGAGATTGGCTCCCCTACACAGAGTTGTGTGTATGAACTCCCCAAGAGGAACCTCAGCTTCTCTGATGTTGGATCTTACTACTGTGCTGTGGCTGCATGTGGAGAGATACTGTTGGGGAGTGGAACTACACTTATCAATGGTAAGGACTGAAGTATAATGTTAGAAAGCAAGCAAACCCTAGATAAACATCCCACATGATGAATGAAAACACATTTAGTAGAGATTCAGTTGTAAACTTATTCAACAGCAACTTTAAAGGAAAAGTAACTAACGTATGCCCAAAGATTATAAGCAAAATGTTTACAAACTGCATTCTGTTGTAATTTGTGATTAACTGCACCTTAACTGAACTGCTTTAGGAACCAACATGGAGACATGCAAAGTCCTCGTCTTAGTGCTTGCAACATTAAACATCATAACTATAATTGTGGTTATCATGCTTACCAAAATATTACAAAAGTATCGACAAAAAGGTACAGATTTAAACCTATATTTATATATATATATATGTGTGTGTGTGTGTGTGTGTACATAAAGATTCAGTATGTGTCAATGTGAAACTATAGCTAAATTATACTTTCTGATTGTTTTTAAGACACTTTAAATGGTCAGACAATACAATTCAATCAGGTATGTGTGCAGTTCTGAATTTCTATTAAATTTGTTATTCTTAACTTTCAATCAATTAACCAAAAAGTTATTTCTCTTTGATTTCTCATTTCTCAATATTTATTTGAAAATTTAGACATATAGATGTTAGCATTGATATGAATTTTATTTATTGCTGTTTCAGGTTGATAATGAGGATTCTTTGAATTATGCTGCTTTGAGTTTCTCTCGTAAATCTGCATCTTCAAAGAAAGCAAGAGCAAAGTCCAGCAAAGATGAATCTGTGTATACACAAGTTAAACTGTGAATGTTTTATTTTGCTCATATTTAGGCATGTACAGTTGTGATCAAATGTATTCAACCCCCACTGAAATAAAGTGTTTTAGCCAGTTTGACATTGATTTTGATCATTTCAGTCATCTTATTTACAATTAAATCAAAGAGGCACTTATAAATTAGACAAACATAACATAATATTTATGATGGAATAACCACAAATGTCTTTACTGTGCTCACATCATTATCAGTTTTATTCAACCCCCTAGTGACATTATTTTTTAGTACTTAGTACAACATCCTTTTCCAGTTATGACAGTTTTCAAGCGTGAAGCATAGCTTGACACAAGTGTCTTGCAGCGACCTATGGGTATCTTAGCCCATTCTTCATGGGCAAAAGCCTCCAGTTCAGTCACATTCTTAGGCTTGCGCACTGCAACTGCCTTCTTTAGGTCCCACCAGAGGTTCTCAATTGGATTTAAGTCTGGTGATTGCGATGGCCACTCTAGAATGTTCCAGCCTTTCATGTTCAACCATGCTCTAGTGGACTTGGATGTGTGCTTCGGATCATTGTCCTGTTGGAAGGTCCAACGTCTCCCAAGCCGCAGGTTTGTGACTGACTCCATCATGTTTTCCTCCAAGATCTCCTGGTACTGAAGGGAATTCATGGTACCCTGCACACGTTGAAGCTTTCCTGTACCATTAGAAGCAAAACAGCCCCAAAGCATAATTGACCCCCCGCCATGCTTCACAGTAGGCAAGGTGTTCTTTTGTTCATAAGCCTGGTTCTTCCTTCTCCAAACATAGCGCTGGTCCATTGTCCCAAACAGTTCTAATTTAGTTTGATCTGACCACAGTACACTGTTCCAAAACCTTTGTGGCTTGTCCACATGAGTTTTGGCATACTGCAGTCGACTTTTCTTGTTCTTTGGAGTCAGCAAGGGGGTGCGTCTGGGCGTTCTGGCATGGAGGTCTTCGTTATGCAGTGCGCGCCTTATTGTCTGAGCTGAAACTTCAGTGCCCACATCTGACAGGTCTTTTTTCAGTTCCTTAGCAGTCACGCGGGGATTTTTCTCCACATTACGCTTCAGGTAGCGCACAGCAGTCGCGGTCAGGATCTTCTTTCTGCCACGACCAGGTAACGTTTCCACTGTGCCCTTTAACTTGAACTTGCGAATGATACTTCCGATAGTGTCTCTTGGAATATTTAACAACTTCGCAATCTTTTTATATCCATTGCCATTCTTGTGAAGAGCAATAACCTCTTCTCTTGTCTTCTGGGACCATTCTCTTGCCTTCACCATGCTTGGAAACACACCAGTAGATGTCTAGAAGGAGCTGAGTATCACAGTCCTTTTAAATCTGCCTAATTGGTGCTTATCATGCTTGATTGCTGCTCGTTGACATCCACAGATGTTTTCAATACCTGATGGAAAACACTGGAATGAACCTCTGTTCTTAGGAGTGGTAGTCGTAAAGGGGTTGAATAATTGTGTCAATGAAGAAATCACAAAAAGGCCATTTAATACTTTATGACAAAAAAAATTGATGCTATCTTAGTTGCATTTAGTTCTTTAACAAGTCCTTGTAAGATTTCATTATGAACACAATTACAAATGTGCACTGAATTCCATAAAACCCTTCGCAGCATTGGGGGTTGAATAAATTTGATCACAACTGTACATATACCAGGTATAAGGCTGGTAAAATGTCAATCAATACACTTGTACAAATGTAAACATGACTCATGCAGAGGTATTCATAATAAAAAAAACATTTTTGCTGTTTAATAATTCTAGTTCAAGATATGGGTTGTAAAGACAGTCCAAGGCCAAATTACCAACACAATGGGAAGCAGAATACATGAACAAAATGCAGAATCACAATAACTAGAGACATGCTACATGTGAAACAAAGAACATGACACAAATTAGAATAACTTTAGATAGAATGACTAATAACATGCACAGTGCTAGAACAATGACCAGCAGGGAAACTAAGGAAATATGGGATATAAGTACAAAGGCTACAGAGAACTGCATAAGACACAGGTGAAACTCATAAGCGGCGCAAAACTCAACAAAATAAAATAAGTTAAAACGAAGACACCAGACACAATAGAAACAAAACATTAGAAGGGGATGTGTGTTACAAATAGCTGGGATAATCTAAAATGCTTAATGTGAAAAATGCTTAACATGGCATAATAACTGAGATGTTTGGTGTTCCTAGGCTGTAGTTTAAGTACATTATGTCACGTTAAGCTTTTTCCTTATAATAAGTTTCATTGGAGAGAAAAGGCTGAATGTACAAATTATTACTTTCCTTTTGGATTAGGCTACAGGTTCTTCATTTCAGCAGTAGAAAATATGGATGAGCAATAATAACAAGGATGTTTGGTTTTTCTAGGCAGTTGTTTTTGCACATTAAGCCGCATTAAGCTTTTTTCATGTTAAACATTTTAGAAATAGCTTGATATAAAGTAGAATTGCAATATCTGGATATATCATGCTTCTGTGTCAGAGTATGTGATGGGTGCAGGGATGGAGTGAGAAGCAAGTGAACAAAGTGTCTATATTCTCCATTTAAAAAGCAAACACAGTAGAGTGGTGGAAATGAAAGCTAAAGTGCTTGCAGTAACTCACGAGGTGCTGCAATGCAAAGCGAATAGCAGTAACACTCGTAACATCTAGTGCAGCAGCAAAGAAGCACTCTGCAGTACTGAATGAATGTTCTGTAGAATTTTCATAAAAACTGTAAGATGAAAGTTAAAGTTAAATAAGACAGGTGAATGTAATCAATAATAAGAAAACTTTGAGTGGGGAAGGTGTGTTTGTGTCTATGGCTGGCTTGCTGTGGCTGTGGTCATGTCCCTGGGGCTGGGTGTCTGGTTCACTACCACTGGTCAATTATGAGCTGAAGACAGCATAACACTACTAGCTGTAATTTTTTCAACACACATTGTCACAAAACAGCTTTACAAATGTGTGGATCCAGATTCCTAATGAGTAAGATGGAGGCAACAATGGGAAGGAAATACTCCCTCTGTGGAATTAAAAAAGAAACATTTTTAAAAAGAATTAGATATATATAATAAATATAGAACAATATATTTATTTATATGGTGAAAACAGGTCCCAAGGGTCAAATTTCTTACTTTACAGGCTCCTTACTCTAAAGGTGGTTTATACCTTCTAAATTTCAAAATCTATTACTTGGCCTCCCAATTGCGTGTTAAAATCAAATCAAAAGCAGATATCCGGGGGCACTCTAGAGCCCCCATACTCAAATAGCGGCCCGCGGGCCGGATGCTATCTATTTCTGGCCCGCAAGCTGTTTTGAAAAGTGTTTTTTTTTTAGGAATCTTTTTTTTCAATCGCGCTATCCGCTCTTATTTTGAAATCGCGCACCGCGATCTCAAGACGATGCCGGGGATTGCCTTTATGGCAACAACAAACAGGTAGCAGACGCCCAAATGCGTTCACCCCCCCTCCCCCGTCGACAGTTTACGTTCGCTACCCCCCCCCACCCCGTCAGTGATTGAAAAAAAAAAAGTGGCCCGTCATCATTTCTATTTGAGTACCCCTGCTCTAGAGCATCGATGGTGTAGGATTTGTAAGCTTTATGTTTGTTTATGTCAAAATATTATTAAAAAGTGCGAATTGGTGACATTCCTACCTTCATCGGATTCTTTAACGATTAGATTGTTGAACTACAACAAAGAGGGGTCCAAGATGTCTGGTGAAGGATCGAAATCCACCCGGAGCATGGTTCAGACACATCTGTGGCCTGCCATGCGCGCCGAGACCATGGTGTCAAGCATGCCTTCAAACGAGCCTCCCGTTTCGCCTGAGTCCGCCTCTACACATGCTAACCTCGATGTAGCCTCTCTCAAGCTTGAAATGCTAACCTCACTAAAGAATGATATAGCAGAGATCTTTAAGATGCAGCTTCAGGAATCATTGGAGAGAGCGTTGGCGCCTATAAATTGTGACCTACAAGCCATGAAAATTCAAATGGCGAACTTAAAAGCCACTACCGAAGCTGCTATCTCAGAGACAAAAACAGCAGTTGTGGAAATGGAACACGCCCTCTCAATGTGCTTGGATGATGTAGCCACGATGGAGAATGCGATCAAATCTCTCATGGCGAGTGTGGCCAAGCTAGAAGGATTTGGAGAGCAGATCGAGAAGGAACAATTTAAGATTGGTTGGCACTTTAAAAAAAGGCATTCGGCCTTGAAAAGGAGTCACTTCTGGATCGTGCCCATCGGGGGGGGGGGGGGGGGGGATGGGGGCGTGAACGTAAGTTGTTGAGGGGGGGTGGCGAACTAAAGTTGCTGAGCAGGGGAGGGGGGGTGGTGAACGTAGATATGGGTCAGAGGTAAATAAAGTAGATTTTTTTTTTTCGGCGTGAGAAATTGAAAGTGTGGTGTGAGAGCATGTGAAGACGGTCAAATGCGTGTGTCTCATGCTCAATGCGTGAGAGTTGGCAACCCTGCGATTGTCTGTAGATTCCATTATTATAAGGACTGTGAGGACATTCTCAGCCGAGCCAAAGAACTCCCTCCTTTGTTAAAGAAAACCTTATAGAATTTCTTTAAATGTATGTTTATTACCCTTTTTCTAATAAAATAAATTAAAAAAGCAGATATCCCAACCCGGTCTCACTCCCTATGCATATGAAATCGTACGCAAAACTAAACACTGGAATGCGTACAGATGTTACGCCGCTATCAAATACATGTAAATACTCGCTGATTTCCGACAAAAATGATCCCTAGGCTATATGTAGGTGTCCAAACTGATCGTAGTATCTACTTTGTACAGTATATTAAAGCAAACGCCAAAAAAGATTAGACATGTGATGTTTTGCAAGTTGAGAGAGAGAGAGAGAGACAAACAGAGAGAGAGAGATGCACTTCCTGAGCGAATGCCCAGAATACAGTGGGATTCAGTCAGAATTCTTCACTAAAAAGACCAACATAATCGCTTTATTAAATTTGTTAAATGTATTTTTTATTTTCTTATTGTTATTTTCTATTAGTGCTATTTCTATTTTATGTTTATTTTTGTTCAGGGAGGACTGTACTAAACCCAGTTTCAGAGGTAACTGGCAGGATATGGGAATTGTGAATTGTCAAATCTAGGCGACTCAAAAACAAGATGAAAAATATAAACTTTTTTTTTAAAGTTTTAGCAATTTGCTTGTGTAAATATCCCCCTGCGAGTGTAAATGTGAAACTCATGAGCACAGCAAGGAGTCCTCCGTGTGTGTTTATCATGTTGTGCTCAAACCGCCTTTTTAATTCTCGATTCGATAGTTGTGTTTGCGTGCCATGTCAATCACCTTCCACTGCTTTCTGTGCTCGAGTGAAATGTTTGTGCTTGAGTATTGGATTGAGGTGTTTTTGTTTTTTATGAGCATGCATTCACCAATACCCGTTGCCCGGGTGCAAATGTACCTGACCTCACGCCGCGCCATGGGGTGCTGTGCCACCCCAACACAAGAAGTTGCTACTCAAAAAAAAAATTTGCATTTTGGCAGGTCTGACTTGTTGTAAGTAAAGTAAATTTTGAATTTCATTTGGAAATCCAGGTCCACGAGTCTGGAGGAAGAGTCGAGAGGCATACAATCCAAGCTGCTTGAGGTCTAGTGTTAAGTTTCCACAATCAGTGATGGTTTGGGCAGCCATGTCATCTGCTTGTGATGGTCCACTGTGTTATACCTAATGATTGACACTTACACAGATTTCTGGCAGTGTTATTTAGGTTACCCCGCAGAGTAAAGTCCCTAATTATCTCAGACTGTTCATTGGGACACGTCGAGAGGGAGTGTGGGTTTTTTTTTTTTTTTGGTTGTGTCTGGTTTCCCTATGTATATGCGCATGTATATGAGGGTATGTGTATATATCCATATATATTTAGAAACACTTATTAATTCCCAGAGAGAGAGACTTTTATTTTGAAAGTAAACCCTGATTGGAGAACAGGAGAAGGAAGTGGAGCAGCCATTTTTGGATGGTAAAAGTTTGGGGGAAAGGAGGCCTGGAGAGCATTGCTGAGCATTACTGTTTGCCCATCAAACATTTACATTTTCTTGCACTCTCATTCTTGTCCTTGAATGGTGGATTTCCTTTTTAATGCGTGGATTGCCTTTTTGAAGAGGGTACACATGGATATATATCAAGGAACTGGGTGAGCGCATTCCATTTTTTTATTTTTTGGGTTTTTGTTCATAAGAAGGTGGTCTTTGGGACTCTTTTTGGGGGGTTTTGAGGCTACTGGTCTCATCAATGGACTTCAGCACATTCAGGCCCTGGACTGGTCATAGTTTATTTATGTTCTGAGCTTGGGTACTCTTATTGTTGCTGTTGCTCTGTTGGGGGGAGAAATGCAGAGTAAAGAGTAACCTGGACAATCTCTGTGGTAGTCTGATGTTTGCATGGTTTGTACTTACTCAATTAGTCCTCGAACCTTATTAGTAACAGCTGGCTTGGTCAGATTGCTACTGTAACCACAGTATCACTGTGCTTGATTGGCCAGCAAACTCATCTGAGTTGTCAAGAGCAAGATGACAGACACCAGACCCAACAATGCAGATGAGTTGAAGGCCGCTATCAAAGCAACCTGGTCTTCCACATTTCTGTATTAAAAATCTTTTTAAAAATTGGTCTTGTATAATAATCGATTTTTAAGGTAATAGTAATATCGAAACCAATACAAACCTAAACTGTCTACATTTGCACAAATACTACAAATGCGATGCCACTCGCTCGCAGAGGTTTAAATATGCTGATGGCGTGGAGGAACATTCACTGATAACAATACATCTATAATTATAAATACTTTAAATTTACAGTGCTGTCGTTAACGGTCTACCACTGTAGATTCGTGTACCCTCCTATAATCTTAATTCAACGTTATCGCTAAACAGTATTCTGAACTAGTAATATAGAGCTGTCTAGCTGAATGTTGGCTAAGGAGGCCACAGTCAAGCAGCACTGGCCACACTAAGTGCCACGATTATGTGGCAGCTGCCACAAGGTGACATTTTTCTGGGTGGCACAGTGGTCACTTTCGTGCTGCTTACATGCTACTTACATGGCCCCTTACAGGAAATTTAGCAGAAAGACCCGCCTCCCAATGACCTCTGATATGTTTTGTGATTGGCCAGATGCAGTTCGATTAGCTCTGAGTTTGTTTGCTCATCCTAAGTATCCTGGATGGATTCCTGACCCAAATTTCGACCCGAACCTGAATTTTAACTTGAATTTTTTTCAAGTAATAATGATTTCAGGTTCAGGTTCTGGTGACTCTAAAAAAAGCTCCATATGCATGCACCTATATTTGGTACTATGCAAATGTTTCAAGCACCTGAGAAAATATTTCTGAAATATCACATTCTTCATAAATAATCAAATAAACTAGTCTAGGTAAAAATAATAACAATTTAATTAAATAGATGAACCCAATAAAACCCCAGATTGTGAGAATATGATTTTACCACTTGGGTTGATTTTTATTCTTCTTTTCTTGCAGGGAAAAGTAGGATCAAATATCGAGCTGGACACTAGGTGAAAGAAAACATATTTGTAGTTAGAGCTGTGACAGAAATATATTAATGGCCTTTTAGCAGATATAATACATAAACATTTTATTAATAGACCTGAAGGTTACAACAAAATCTGTGTTTTTATGTAAACATACATTTGTCACACCTTAAATAAACTGGTCTAGTTAATCATATAAACTTTGTGGATATACACATTCATAGTCTAGTCAGATTTAAAGTGGTGGAACCACTTGGTGTCTGTTTTATTAGGTTTCCCAACAGCAGGCAGCATAAGAATGCCAGGCACATCTAAATTTTCGCTGAGTTGTGACATCAATGCATTCTGGCTGAGTGCACACCAACACAACTCTTATTTAGAAGTAAACAGGCAGACTATATAACTATGCATCTATATAACTACACATAAAATTAGTCTAAATAGTAGTGGTAAATAATTTGTAATAATTAACCCTGTATTTTATTTCTGCTTCATATGAGTTCAAAACACCAATAAAGTAGGCCATACAAACACATTTCATCTCCATGTTCTATTCATGTCTCAAATAAACCACATGGTCACCCATGTGGTTCCAACTTGGAGAAACTACTGCCTCACTTGCACTGGCATTGTTGTTCAGTTGCTACATAGAAAACAATGCAAAACAACCAAGGTATTATAAAGTTTAAGGAGGGAAGACTACAAGTCTGAACCTGATGATTCCTTCAGTGAATGTTAAGAAATCTAATACTTATTTACATTCGCAGTTCAGTAAGACTGATCTGAAACAATGCCAAATATAACATTATTTCTTGGTCAGAATTATTATTTGAATATACATATACATTACAGATACATGCATAAAATTATGATTACACAAATATGAATCTAATAAAGGTTAGATTAGTTTCCAGTGATAAAATAGTTTTATTAACTGTACCGATGTGGGTGCTAATTGTTTCATGATTTTACAAACGTTTCATTCATCTACTTCACTAATTTATGGGATATTTAAACACGGCTAGGTCTACATTACGGGAGTCAATTGCTTTATAGGCAAATGATGGGCATGGGTGCCATTGTTCAACAACGAAAGTTTTCAGGGTAAACAAAAGGCTAGCGCTTAACACTATTGTAATCTTAGATTGTTTTGTCTGTCGTATTATTGCATAATGTCTGTGGAATTCTCATTTCCTGATGTAACAGGGGAGAGAATTGGATTGAGTTAATCTGAAGAGCTGCTGTGGGCCTCAGTAGGGGATGAAAAGCTGGGGCTGGCCTCAGGTGCATCTAAAGAGCTGTGGTTGGCCTCAGGACCATCTGAAGAGAAGAGGCTGGTCTCCGGAGCATCTGAACAGGTGGGGCTGGTCTCAGGAACATCTGAAGAACTGGGCTTGACTTCCAGATTAAGAACCACTAAGTTGAGGAAAATATTTTATTTACTACAGTTCCATAGAATGCATGACCGATAAATACATAATACAAAGCTCTCGTGTTTCATTTATGGTGCCAAGGATGAAATATGTTTAAATACTCAGATACACTCAAGTTTATTAGGTGCACTGATTTTTTTATCTATGCTTTTTGTCTATTTCATCAAGTACATCGCTAATATATTTTACAAGTTTACAGTAATTGACCATTGTGTAGATTGTGCGGCACAATTTATCAGCAAACTTCTATTTCCATTAACAGAAAAGGTACAATACTGGATCAACAATGATCAAAAATTAATTGTGTCAGCCTATTGCCCATATAGTAAGTATGTGAGATAAAAAGTCCAGTTACTGTAGCCTTCACGAACATCAATGTTCTAACTCGGTTACTTCATAGAAACCTTAATAAATAAAACCGTCCTTCCCGCCAATCTGGATCCTTACCAGTTCGCCTTTCGACCAAATCGTTCCACCGACGATGTCATCTCAACTGCTCTACACACAGCTCTCACACATTTAGACACTAAGGACTCTTATGTTAGAATGCTATTCATTGATTTAAATTCAACACAATCATTCCACACAGGGTTGCAATTACTTACTTTCTGAGTATGTGTGCAAACATACTATTGGTAACTGGCTGTTAGACTTTCTGACTGGGAGACCACAGGCAGTACGGGTTGGCAGCAACTCATCCAGCACCATCGTGCTCAACACAGGGACACCCCAAGGATGCGTACTGAGCCCCCTTCTATTCACTCTGCTGACACATGACTGCACACCAACATACAGCTCCAACTTCTTCTTTAAATTTACGGATGATACAACTGTGGTGGGTCTCATCAACAACAACGACGACGAGACAAATTACAGAAGTGAGGTGAGCCGCCTGGCCGGGTGGTGTGGTCACAACAACTTATCTCTGAATGTGCAAAAGACAAAGGAGATAGTTGTGGACTTCAGGAAGTTGCCCCCCCAGCATGCTCCTCTGATCATCATGCAGAACACTGCATCTTTAGCCAAGAAAGCCCACCAGCACCTGTACTTTCCCCGCAAGCTGAGAAGAGCCAATGCTCCACCCCCATCATGCGCACCTTCTATAGGGGAGCCATCGATAGCATCATGACCAGCTGCATCACAGTGTGATACGGCACCTGCACAGCATCGTGTTGCAAGTCCCTCCAGTGCATCGTGAGAGCAGCTGAGAGGATCGTGGGCACCTCACTTCCTTCTCTACAAGACCTTCACAACTCCCGCCCCACTCAGAGAGCCCTAAACATAGTGGGTGATCCGACACACCCCATGTACAGCTACTTTAACCTACTGCCATCAGGGAAGAGACTACGAAGTCTACGAGCCAGAACCAGTAGGCTGAGAGACAGCTTCGTTCACCAGGCAGTCAGGAGGATCAACTGACTCCCTGCTTCATCCTTAATAACAAGACAAATCTCAAACAAATGACAACAACATTTAACACTTAAGTTCAACAAAAAACTGAGACAAACTGGTTCTACACCCATCATTGTAGAAGTCTAACGCTCCCTCAATTTGCACTTCTGTTTACATTTGCACATTATATTTATAATTCATTGCATACATTCTCTTTAATCATAATTACACCAGATTCCTCATACACTCACTTCGCACATGAAATTTTTTAAAATTGAGACGATAGTACAGCTTTAAAAATGCAATAAAGAATAGCATATGTACTAGATAACTTCTTAAGCAAAATAAGGTTCCAACAAAATAAGGTTCACAGCTCCGTGTTCCTCGGGAGCGGAATATGTAAACAACGCGCACGAGGACATCAAAGGAATTAATCGATACTAGCTAGCGGTGGTATGCTAACGCCAGCTAGCGTCGCCACAGCGGGCAGAAATTATCATACAGTTAAGCCCGCCCACTAAGAGGGAAGATATGATTGGTCAATTTTACTGTCATTTGAAACTAGGATTGCGCTGAATTATAACTGCCTGGCCCTCTGTAAACAAACAGCGGGCATCACAGTCCTGATGGGGTGAGAGACAGGCTCACAGGCTTCCACTTAACCCCTCACCTTCCAACACAGATTGAATAATTTATTTGCTTATATTTTTGTAATTGTTGAGATGTCGATTGTCAAACTGTAAGTAGATAAAATAAAATTGGATAAACTATATTATATATATGTCACGGTGAGGGGGCCGGGTCGCCACCAGAGGGCGCGCAACCCGGCCAGCAGCCGATCCCAGCACACACCCCCGCGCACGCAGCCACTCCCACAGTCGCAATCACCATCATACTGAGCACCTGTTTCTTGTTTACTTTGCACTTCTTAAGCCCGCAGGTCGTCTGGTCCAGTGCTGCACATTGCCGCTACACGAGCGTCCCTGGTTGACAGCACATCCCTACCGTGTAAGTACGAGTTTCATCTTGCATCCACAGTGTATGCGCTAGGAGCTTTACCTTGCATCTCCAGTGTATGCGTTACGAGCTTTACCTTGCATCTACAGTGTATGCGCTACGAGCTTTACCTTGCATCTACAGTGTATGCGCTACGAGCTTTACCGTGCATTACATGCTGTTTATGCGCTACGAGTGTTACTGGTTGCCATGGATAATAAACCACCTTCTGTCCAACCCACGTCTCCAGCTGCCTCTGTCCCGACGCCCCCGGCGTCACAGAATGTGCAGCCTGGAGCAGCCGGAGGCGAGGGCGCCTCTGCTATAGAGGTGTTGGCCCATCAAGGCATCATCCTGGGCAGACAACAGCAGGAGCTCCAGGAGCTCCGCTCAGTGGTAACTACCCTGACGACCTGCATCCAGGCTCTGACGGTACAGGCACCTGCTCGCCCTCTGACGCCAAGAACGCCGATTCCTCCACCCGAGCCCTACAACGGGGATCCGGAGAGCTGTGAGGGCTTCCTGGTCCAGTGCCAGCTCTATTTTACCAGCATGCCCCACCTGGAGGAGAAGGAGAAAGTCGGCTTCATGGTGAACAGGTTGCAGGGCAAGGCACTGGACTGGGGAGCAGCCCAGATCAGCGCGGAGAAGCCCTGTACCCGCAGCTACAACCAGTTCGTTTGCGAGCTGCGGGCGGTCTTCAACCACCCCAGCCGCGGGAGGGTCTGCGGCCAGAGCCTGTTACAGCTACGGCAGGGAAGCCGAAGCGCCGCAGACTACGCTCTGGAGTTCCGGACCCTGGCCGCCAGGACTGGTTGCGGAGAAGCGGCTCAAACAGACGTCTTCCTGGCGGGGTTGAAGCCCGACCTGAGGGCGGAGTTGAGCTGTCGGCCCGAGGGACAGGACCTCAATCAGATGGTGCACCTGGCCATAACCATGGACAGGTTGCTGCAGGAGCGAGGCAGAGGAGCGGCGCTTCCTCCTACCCCGCAGGCTCCCGTGCACACACCACCCCGTGAGACCACGCCCGCCGAGCCCATGGAGATGGGTGCTGCCGCCCTCCCCCTCACTCATACCGCTGGTCCGACGAGGGGGCGGGCTAGGGTGAGTATCGCTCTGATGGGAAATCTCTTAACGTGGGAAGCGTCAGTGTCTTACGGGGCGATGTCCTTATCTGTGTTTGCATTAGTGGATACGGGAGCCTTGGGGAACCTGATGCGGAGGAGCGTCGCTGAGCAGCTGAGGGTGCCCCTGATCCAACTCGAGGAGCCGAGACGCGTGCACGCACTGGACGGGCGACCTGTGGGTGGGGGTTTTATTTCTCACCGCACTGCACCAGTCACCATGCACGTTCAGGGCCGAAGGGAACAGATCAGTTTTTTTGTACTCCCTTCCACACGCTATTCCATCACATTAGGTCTCCCTTGGTTTAAACTCCACAACCCCGTGTGTTCGCGCAATCCACCAGCGTTGAGAGCCCTAACATCAGCTCCGCCCCAGTCATTCCCGCTCAGTACCGTGATCTAGCGGAGGTGTTCAGCGCTGCCAAGGCAACCCAGTTACCACCTCACCGACCCTGGGACTGTCACATCACCCTCAAGGCAGGTACTACGCCACCGCGCGGCCGAGTCTATCCACTTTCTCAGGAAGAGGAGTGGGTCATGGCTCAGTATGTTAAGGAGGCTCTCGCTCAGGGCCATATTACTCCCTCCACCTCTCCCGCCTCAGCCAGCGTCTTCTTCGTAAAGAAGAAAGACGGTGGGCTGAGGCCATGCGTAGATTACCGAGGGCTCAATTCCCTCTTAGTGAACTTTGCCTACCCGCTGCCTCTAGTGCCGTCGGTGCTGGAGCAGTTAAGGAAGGCTAAAGTCTTCACTAAACTAGATCTGCGCAGCGCCTACAACCTTATTCGCGTACGCGAGGGTGATGAATGGAAGACGGCGTTTAGTACCTCTACGGGGCACTACGAGTATCGCGTCTTGCCTTATGGCTTGGCGTCTGCTCCGTCGTTCTTCCAGGCGTTCATTAATGAGGTCTTAAGGGAGTATTTGAATAGATGCGTTGTCGCTTACATCGATGACATCCTGATCTATTCTCCCTCCCACGACCAACATGTGCGTGATGTACGGGCAGTTCTGGGCACGCTCTTGCGCAATCGGTTGTATTGTAAGCTCGAGAAGTGCGAGTTCCATCTCAGCGAGATGAACTTCCTAGGCTACACCATTAGGCCAGGCTCCGTGCACATGCAGCACAGGAAGGTGGAGGCGGTCGTGAAATGGACGCAGCCTCACACACGGCGCGAGCTGCAGAGATTTCTGGGCTTCGCGAATTTCTACAGGCGGTTCATTCGCGCATATAGTCAGATCGCAGAGCCCCTTACTGACATGCTGAGAGGGGGAGGAGTTAAGCTTCGCTGGACAGAGAGATCTACGAGAGCGTTCAACCAGCTGAAGCAAGCGTTTGTCGACATGCCGGTTCTGCACCAACCGGATCCTAACCTTCCCTTTATAGTGGAGGTAGACGCCTCGAACGTGGGAGTAGGCGCGGTGTTATCACAACGGCCGAAAAAGCATAGCTCCCTTCGTCCCATAGCCTTCTACTCTAAGAAGCTCACCGCCGCCGAGCGCAACTACGGGGTGGGAGACCGTGAGTTGTTGGCTATGCGGAAGGCGTTCGGTGAGTGGAGACACTGGCTGGAGGCAGCTAAGCATCCATTCACCGTGCTTACTGACCACAAAAACCTGGAATATATCAGGACCACGAAACGGATGAACGCCCGTCAAGCCAGGTGGTCTCTGTATTTCTCTCGTTTCAAGTTCCAGGTGACATACCGGCCAGGAGAGAAGAACCAGCGTGCGGATGCGCTATCTAGGTCCTTTCCTGGCAGTACGGAGTCGACAAGCGAAGAGCCGGTGCTTACGCCTGAGTGCGTTGTGGGAGCTTTGGAGTGGCAGATCGATCGGGAGATCGAGGCAGCGAACCCGCATCCAGGTTGCCCGCCGCACTGTAAGTACGTTCCCCCCGCGCACCGTAGTGCCCTCATCAGCTGGGCTCATACGTCAGTGGGGACGGGGCACCCAGGGGTGTCAAAAACAGCTCAGTTGTTGGGGGCTCGCTACTGGTGGCCGGGGCTGCACCGGGACGTACTGCAGCAGGTGGCGTCCTGCGCGGTGTGTGCGTGTTGCAAGGTGCCACACACTCCTCCTGCGGGTAAGCTCCTCCCTCTCCCTGCACCCAAGCAACCATGGACGCACATCGCTTTGGACTTCGTCACGGACCTCCCCCCGTCCGAGGAGAACACGGTCATCATGGTGGTAATAGACCGGTTCTCGAAGATGGTTCGCTTCCTTCCCCTGCGGGGCCTGCCCACCGCTTGGGAGACTGCGGATCTCTTGTTTCGGCACATATTTCGGCAGTTCGGTCTGCCTGAGGATATCGTGTCGGACAGGGGACCGCAGTTCACCTCGCGTGTGTGGCGGGAGTTCCTATCCAAGCTCAACATCACGGTTAGCCTAACCTCTGGTTACCATCCGTAGGCTAACGGACAGGTGGAGCGAGCGAACCAGGAGGTGGGAAAGTTCCTGCGCGCGTACTGCAGCGAGCACGCGGACACATGGTGCGCCCTTCTGCCCTGGGCCGAGTACGCACAGAACTCCCTCACACATTCCAGCACGGGGATGACACCGTTCGAGTGCGTGCTCGGTCGCCAGCCGCCGCTCTATCCTTGGAACGCCGCGTCCTCAGACCAGCCCATCGTCGAGGAGTGGTGCAAGAGGAGCGAGCGGGTGTGGGAGGACACCCATCAGCGGCTGAGAGAGGTGATCCGGCGATTCAAGCGGAAAGCCGCCCGTCGGAGGGGAGAGACCCCATCTTATCAGGTAGGGGATAAGGTGTGGGTCTCCACCGAAGATGGACGCCTGGGCAGGAGAGGTAAACTGGGGGAGAGATATGCCGGCCCATACGTCATCTTGAAGCGGCCTAACCCAGTTACTTACCGCATCAGTCTGCCCGAAGACAGACGTGTGTCGCGTGCATTTCATGTGTCCGCTCTCAAGCCATACAGAACAGGTGCATTGGAGGAGGCCTCGACGTCACGGCCGCCCTCGCCGCTGCAGTTGTCGGACGGACCCGCGTACCTCGTGGAGAGGTTACTGGACTCGAGGCGCAGAAAAGGTGGCTTACAGTACCTGGTGGACTGGGTCGGATACGGACCGGAGGAGCGCTCCTGGATACCGGCCTCTCAAGTGTTAGGCCCCTCCCTTATCGCCGACTTCCACAGGGAACATCCAGACCGGCCAGCTCCGCGGCGACGGGGAAGACCGCGTGGGAGTCGACGGGAGGGGTCCTTGGGGGAGGGCTCTGTCACGGTGAGGGGGCCGGGTCGCCACCAGAGGGCGCGCAACCCGGCCAGCAGCCGATCCCAGCACACACCCCCGCGCACGCAGCCACTCCCACAGTCGCAATCACCATCATACTGAGCACCTGTTTCTTGTTTACTTTGCACTTCTTAAGCCCGCAGGTCGTCTGGTCCAGTGCTGCACATTGCCGCTACACGAGCGTCCCTGGTTGACAGCACGTCCCTACCGTGTGTGTACGAGTTTCACCTTGCATCCACAGTGTATGCGCTAGGAGCTTTACCTTGCATCGCCAGTGTATGCGTTACGAGCTTTACCTTGCATCTACAGTGTATGCGCTACGAGCTTTACCTTGCATCTACAGTGTATGCGCTACGAGCTTTACCGTGCATTACGTGCTGTTTATGCGCTACGAGTGTTACTGGTTGCCATGGATAATAAACCACCTTCTGTCCAACCTACGTCTCCGGCTGCCTCTGTCCTGACGCCCCCGGCGTCACAATATATTTATGTTTTAAGAATATTTTAGGGCCCTGATGGTTCCGCACTGATATATATATATATATATATATATATATATATATATATATATATATATATATATATATATATATGAAGAGTTTGGTTCCAAAACGCGATAAACACCATTTAAAAAAAAATGAGTTGGAGCCAGAATCAGAATGGTATGTGACCACTCTTGAAAAGCCAATATTCAATTTTTATCGAAACGCCACATCCACCATGTAATACTGCCCTGCTTTCTCTCTTTCTTTCCAAAATGCAACAAACGCCAATCCTGATTTCCCGCAGAACGCCACATCTCCACTCATCCAATCACAGCGCACCACCACATATGGAAACACCATAGAACGCGACCTGTTGAGCCGCCCGGCATTTCTTGTAGCCTATCCGCGAAAATGAACGGTTTTGATAGTATAGTGGAGCATGTTCGTATAGCAGTTATACTATTTATGTTAATAGTTATACTATTTTACTATTTATGTCTGTAACGGGTCCGAGGGAGTCGAGGATGCAAAGACGAGGTGCGTTCAAAGGCTACGTTTATTGAGCTTGACAATGGACACACTCACGGCGTCTTGAAACAGCTGTCAATCACACTGAACAGTACACACTCACGGCGCATCATAACACCAGTAGAATACACTACACAGCACACGCTCACGGCGTGCTGACACGGTTTAACACACACACACACACACAACGAATGTCATGTTAAAGACGAGCACCAAACGATACAAACACACACACTATATACACGTAGCCTAACAAGCACCGCGTGAAACACATTAGTCTTAACGAGACAAGTGAACACACACACACCAACGGACGTACATATAAAGACACGGACAACATTAACACACGCTCGAAGGGAGGGGTTCGGGGCTGTAGCGTGACAATGTCTTTTTCGTTAATGAAATGTTTTGAAATTTGTGTTTTTAGGCCCAATGGTCAAACTATTATATTAAGATGTACAATTTACAGTTATTTGTTATTGTATTTTGCACATTTTCAGTGAAAGAAATGTTCTATTGATGCCAAAGGATGTACAAGACATTTTGAAAAAAACATGGCATGGATTTATTGCGTTTTGCGAAAAAACAAATTGTTTTTTTAAAATAAATCTTTAAATATTAAAATCTTGATTTGATTTGTTTGTGTTTTTTTAACCTTAGTATGGTATTTGATAGTTTGAAACAGAAAACAGTGGTTTTCAGCTTTACTCAAATTGATCAAAATGGATTTATAGCGTTTTGGAACCAAACTCTTCATATATATATATATATATATATACTGCTCAAAAAAATAAAGGGAACACTTAAACAACACAATATAACTCCAAGTCAACCACACTTCTGTGAAACCAACCTGTTCAGTTAGGAAGCAACACTGATTGTGAATCTATTTCACCTGCTGTTGTGCAAATGGAATAGACAACAGGTAGAAATGAGAGGCAATTAGCAAGACCCCCCCTATAAAGGAGTGGTTCTGCAGGTGGGGACCACAGACCACTTCTCAGTACCTATGCTTTCTGGCTGATGTTTTGGTCACTTTTGAATGTTGGTGGTCTTTTCACACTCGTGGTAGCATGAGACGGACTCTACAACCCACACAAGTGGCTCAGGTAGTGCAGCTCATCCAGGATGGCACATCAATGCGACCTGTGGCAAGAAGGTTTGCTGTGTCTGTCAGCGTAATGTCCAGAGGCTGGAGGCGCTACCAGGAGACAGGCCAGTACACCAGGAGACGTGGAGGAGGCCGTAGGAGGGCAACAACCCAGCAGCAGGACCGCTACCTCCGCCTTTGTGCAAGAAGGAACAGAAGGAGCACTGCTAGAGCCCTGCAAAATGACCTCCAGCAGGCCACAAATGTGCATGTGTCTGCACAAACGGTTAGAAACCGACTCCATGAGGATGGTATGAGGGCCCAACGTCCACAGATGGGGGTTGTGCTCACAGCCCAACACCGTGCAGGACGCTTGGCATTTGCCAGAGAACACCAGGATTGGCAAATTCGCAAATTCGCTTGTGCTCTTCACAGATGAAAGCAGGTTCACACTGAGCACATGTGACAGACGTGACAGAGTCTGGAGACGCCATGAAGAGCGATCTGCTGCCTGCAACATCCTTCAGCATGACCGGTTTGGCAGTGGGTCAGTAATGGTGTGGGGTGGCATTTCTTTGGAGGGCCGCACAGCCCTCCATGTGCTCACCAGAAGTAGCCTGACTGCCATTAGGTACTGAGATGAGATCCTCAGACCCCTTGTGAGACCATATGCTGGTGCGGTTGGCCCTGGGTTCCTCCTAATGTAGGATAATGCTAGACCTCATGTGGCTGGAGTGGGTCAGCAGTTCCTGCAAGATGAAGGCATTGAAGCTATGAACTGGCCCGCCCGTTCCCCAGACCTGAATCCGACTGAGCACATCTGGGACATCATGTCTCGCTCCATCCACCAACGTCACATTGCACCACAGACTGTCCAGGAGTTGGCGGATGCTTTAGTCCAGGTCTGGGAGGAGAATCCTCAGGAGACCATCAACCACCTCATCAGGAGCATGCCCAGGCATTGTAGGGAGGTCATAAAGGCATGTGGAGGCCACACACAATACTGAGCCTCATTTTGACTTGTTTTAAAGACATTACATCAAAGTTGGATCAGCCTGTAGTGTGTTTTTCCACTTTAATTTTGTGTGTGGCTCCAAATCCAGGCCTCCATTGGTTAATAAATTTGATTTCCATTGATGAAGCACATTCAGTGAATTTTATGCATTATTTTTTGGTATTTGCTTTCACTCTCAGAAGGACTGATCTTAGTTAAGAAGCATACATGAATTATGCATTTTGACGTAAAACGTTTTTGAACGTAGTGATTCCAGTGATACACCATTAACAGTTCAATGTAAATAACTGAAAGAGTAATAGTGAATATTTTACCATCTGACAGAACCATTTGTGTTCCTTGCTTGCAAGGGTCTCGCCTGTGGAATTTTCCTTTTCAAATGTAACAGGAGTAAGAATTAAGGTGTATGTAGGTTCGGTATGAAGGGGAGCAACTGAAGAGCTGGAGTTCTCTGTAGGGCCATCTGAACAGCTGAGGTTGGACTCAGGAGCATGTGAAAAGCTGGTGTTGGTCTCAGGAGCATGTGCAGAGTTGGGGTTGGTCTCAGGAGCATTTGAAGAGCTGGAGTTGGCTTCTGGATAATACCATACTATTATAATGTAATTTTATAGTAATTACAGTCCTTTGAAGGACATATTAACATTCATTTGTCCTGATTTGATAAGCAGATATGAGAGAGACCGAAAATGAGTGAGTGAAATACTGAATGTACTTAATTTCAACATGCCTTTTAAAATACCTTCATACAGCAAACAAATTGTAGAAATTGTTGTCCTCTCCATTTCTGATGAAAACTGCTGAGGACAAAAACATATGAACTAAAATGTGTGGCCTGTTCCGTCTTCCTCCTCTCAAGTAGAAGAAGGGGGTAATAACCCAAAATGTGAAACTTGTGGAGCTGTAAGTTAACAATAAGTATTACAAAACCCATATATGTATATATGTATGTATATATATGTATATAACAGTCCATGTAATTAGTTATTATTAGTTAACTTACTAGAAGATTGGTGGAATTTATCAGCTTTGAGGTGTTTCTTCCATTCAACATTTTTTGGGCCCATTCCTTTGAAAATTTGTCTTTGGCCTGCTGCAATTTCACTTTTTGGGGCTGAGAATCCCCACACAGCTTGCAGTGTTTACAGCCAACATTTATTTGTGCCTTGCATGACTGGCAGGTCTTTTGGGTTGAACCTAGCATGGTATTCAGACAGTCAGACAGACAGATGGAAAAAGCCAGAAAGAAAGCCAAAAAGGTAGAACGACAGAGAAGTAGGTATGTAAGTAGATAGACAGAAATACAGTATATATAGATAGATCAGGAGTGGCCAACCTGCGGCTCACGAGCCGCATGCGGCTCTTTGCCTGGTTTCATGCGGCTCCCCAGCCGGTCCGCGCGCTCACCTGCACTAACGGTATGTGCTGTGGCCCGGTTACCTCATCAGCTCTGAGGGCGACACACTGCTACACCTTCATGGTACGCGGTTTGTTTACAAGCCTAGCGAGCCGCTAATACTTTTAAAACCGGCGTAGTGGAAAACACGCATTTGACTGTCTTCACACGCTCACACGTGTTACTAATTCGCCAACTACTGGCGATCGATCGCGATATAATACTTATTTTTTGTCCATTACACCCCCCCCCTCAACAATATACACTCGCCACCCCCCCGTCCCCCCGTCAACAATTTACATGCCCATCTTTGCCGTAACACAGTAATAGATAGATAGATAGCAAGATAGACAAATTGATTATCTATAATCAGATTATAAACAGACAGTACATGAGATAGATGGATGTGAGGAGGGATCTGAAAGGTCTTGGAAAAGAAAAAAAAGATGTCAAAACATTTAATGTTATCATATAACTTTTCGGAGCATATTGCAAATACTGTCAGTAATAAAACACTTCCCAACTGCACCTTTGATTAAAAAGAGAGTATAATTAGGCCTCTCCAACTAGATTTGGTAGAGCACAGTGTGTGAAATGTTTTTAAGAAATATCATTGTGCTTTTATACTCTGATAATATTTTAACATATTTATTAAATACAACCACATATCATGAAAACTTCTTACTCGTGATTTCACAATTCACATATCAATCAGTTCTAGCTGAAATGTCATTTCTATATCATTCATTAATGGACATAGAGTTTGAGTAATGTTAGTCTAGACCTGTGTATTATTTAGGTATACATAATTAGAGGCACATGCTCTAATTAGGCCAGCTCTAATGCTAGCTAGTAAAGAACATTTTCACCTGTTAAACACAGACACGCATTCTTACACACTCACCCGTGTGGAGGGAAAAGCGCCCTGTGATTCTGTGTCCAGTGGCTCGGGCGGAAGTGCACACAATCCGACAGCTGGGGGGCGCTCACTTTCATTTTAATGCTTTTCATAAGCTTTCATAAATGAGGCTGTTTGAAATGTAGTGCCCTAACTTGGACCCTCCCTTAACCAATCTTTGCTTAAAAACCTTGATATCTATGGTCGCAATCGCACTCAAATTGGATAGCAACTTTACCAATGCGAGCAGAACTTCACAGTAAGAGTCTTTGTCTGAGCACATTCTTGTTAACTAAATACATACATATGTTCAGATGTTTCCATATGTGGTCTATTATGAGTGAATTCCTGTAACAAGTGAGGTTAAAAAAAATGAACACATGACTAAAAGTAAATTCCTTTGTTAAATTGGCAACCCTGCACATCACTTCTGAAGCTGTATAATACATCATTATTTAAGCTTGGATACTAATCAGGGGTGGGTTTCCCGAAATGTTCGTAGTGCTAAGTACGTCGTAACCTCGTATGAAACGTACGAGGTTAGGAAGTACTTAGCGCTACGAACGTTTTGGGAAACCCACCCCAGTTCATTTAGGCGTATCAGAACCTGAGAAGAACCAGAAACTGAGAATAAAACAAGGAATACGTTTAGGTGAAAATTACGTTTACCCCCATACATAAAAAATTTGCCAAAGACAAACCTAACAATCCCTAAACTATGAAACATCTCTCTTTCTCTCTCTCTCTCTCTCTCTCTCTCTCTCTCTCTCTCTCAATTCACTTCAAGATTGCTTTATTGGCACGACCAATTTTAACAATTGTTTTAACAAAGCAGCAGTTTAAGAACAAACCTAAACATAAAAAGCTATTTATAGAAAATAACAATAAGAAAAAAAAACATTTAAAAATTAATAAAGGAATTATGTCTTTTTAGTGAAGAATTCTGGCTGAATCCCGTTGTATTCTGGTCATGCACTCAGGAAGTGCATCTCTCTCTCTCTCAACTCGCAAAATGTCAAATGTCTAATCTTTTTTAGTGTTTGCTTTAATATACTGTACAGAGTAGATACTACGATCAGTTTGGACACCTACATATAGCCTAGGGATCGTTTTTGTCGGGAATCGGCGGGTATTTACATGTATTTGATAGCGGCGCAACATCTGTACGCAGCTCTCTGCGTACGCATGAGTATGCATTCCAGTGTTTAGTTTTGCGTATGATTTTATACGCATAGGGAATGAGACCGGGTTGGATATCCCCTTTCTGGGCTCAAAAAGCAACTCTCTATGGTCACACAAAAAACACACTGATTTCCTCTACTTTTGATGCATGGCATCAGCTACATCTAGTCCTAGGTTCAGACATACTGCTGCTGCTTAACACACCCATCAAAGAAAACGTCACGTCCCTGCAGCCTTAACAGATGGTATATTACAACCTTGGGTCAGGAAAGGCGTTAAATCTATCGGCAACCTCTGTATCAACAATGTACTTGCCAGCTTTGGTGAGCTATTAGTTCTATGGTTTACACAGACATGATTACTTTAAATACTTACAGATTAGGCACTGGGTTAGAAGCCAAACATTAGGAATATTTCTCAGCTCTGTGGGGTTTGACATGAAGTGCAAGAGATGAGGGAGTCAATGCCACAACAAGAGGTTAGGAGAGAAGGCACTACTCACTGTCCATACTATTCAGACAAGAAAGAGGCCTGCACAGCTCAGACCAGAGTAATAGGAAAAATGTGGAGTACATTAATGCTTCACAGCCAAAAATAACTAAAGGAATGTCTAAAGGAATGTCATACATGAACTCCAAGTCCAAAGTTCTGGGATTTGAATGGACATGGTCTCACTTTTTAGACATTTTAACACAATTGGACTTGCAAGACTGATTTGTGGAATTCTTTATTGGCTTGCATGCACCTTATATATTTTATTTTAATGGTCATTTATGTCCAATGTAAATGTCAAATTGTATCTAACTGGATATACTGTATATATAGAGAGGGACATGGGTCATTTTGAGGGAGGGACATTTTGAAAGTCAGTCTCAGGGCTTGAGTTGAGGAGGGATGCAAGAAGATGTTAACCCTTTGGATTAATGTGATTTTTGTTTTGATATTTTATGCCTTAACCATAGGTCCAACTTGTATTCAAATCAGGATTTATTCATGTCAGACAACCATAGGGGCAGTACAGACTGGATTGTTCTGCAGAACTGCAGGCTTTCTCTTTACTACTCAGTGGAAATGTTGGTGCAGTTTGCATCTGCAAGAAATACAGCAAGATCTGTGGACTATCTTCTAAAAGAAAGAGCCCATCTAATAACCAGAGTTAATACAGTAAAATGTGAAAAAGTGAAAATCTATTAATCTGCTAATGAATAACTACTTGTAACATGCAAGGCTGAGGCAGGATGCCGAGGTGAGAACAGGTTACAGAAACCGTTATATTTTTAGATTGGTGCTTAGCGCTAACAGGAACATGTATAACTGCACACGCCACTTGCAGACAACAAGGAACGTAGACAACACTTGCACTTACAGTAAATACACAAATGCTAACAAGACATAAGTCCAACATATCAGAACGACAAGACAAGAGACAGGTGTGACAAGAGCAACACATACACACACACACACACAAAGACACACACAGAAAAAGATTGTATATCCAGACAAACCTAAACACTTAGATACGCCCGGAGGCAGGGGTTAGGGGCTGTACTGAGACAGACTCCACCAACAAGCCCAAGCAGTTTGGCCCCAGATCCGCAATGAAGGGCGGGGCTAGAGCACAAATCCACCAACACAGGGAAACTCCATGTTGAATTTGAGTTTGAACTTGTTACAGTGTTCAAACTGCACTGTGAGATAGCTAGCTAACCTACTTCTCCTGTTTGTAGAAATGAATAGACACTGTCTACTCTCCAGACATGCCCAACACAGTCTGGACTCAAATGGGTGCCAGGGATCCGGCAGGGATCCTGAAATTTTCATATTGGGTGCATAATCAATAAGCAATTACAGAGAACGTTACAGAACGTTTCCTGTAGTTTTTCACCAGATTTACATACTCTGCAGATAATGAGATAAATTCTAATGAGAAACAAACTAGAAACAAACTAGAAACAGCTGAAATGAAAAACAAAGACAGGAACACAAACATGAGGGTGTGACGGACAGGAGGGGGCGGAGCCAAGGGTGAAACTCTAACTGAAGGTATTATGAGGCATAGCCACCTGGAAGAGGCCTTAGGATTAACTTTCTTGACTGGCCTGGGAATGACTGGATATGTTGCCAATCCACGCACAATACAAGCCATTTTGCAGACAAATTTAAAATTACTGTTAAATTAATTACAAATTAATGATTGCCACATATGTACATCTTGTAATGGCACAAGATCAGATGTTTTCAGATAATAGTGGTTGAAGTTTTAAAGACATATTGATAATCCAGAAACAGACATAGGGCAAAGTCACAACCAGAACTAACCAAAGGAACATCAGGAGCAGGGCTAAAGACAGTATGGGCAAAAGCACCAGGATGAAAAAATTCAAACAGGACAGAATACAATAACATAGTCAAGGCAAACAAAGTCGGTCAATTCACTAAAGGCAACGATACACAATGCTTTGATAACAGGGCAATGCTTTGCAAAGTCAATGAGGAAACACACAGTTAACTATGAGAAGTGTAAATGAAAGACCTAATCAGCACTCTAGAGAAAAATATCTTGAGAAGATTTTCTAATTGGGAGATAGTTGTCAAGATGTTGTCAAGTCCTCTGGTACTTGACAACATCTTGACACACTGGAGGCTGCATGACACATATACTTGTGGATCAGAAATTTTATTTTGTTGCGGTATATACAACATCTGAATGCTCTTGCTTTCTTTCTGCCTTTTTATTCCTTTTGGAGAAAGTTAAAGTAGAATAGTTCAGTACTTCTGGATCTTCCTCCTATATGAAAATATGAAACATGAAAATGCATTTGTATTGGAATTGTTGTTGCACCTGTTAGTTCTAAACATATAAATGATAAGCATTTTATTTTATTTTTTTTACGAAAGTAAAAAAAAATGTTCAGTTGAACACCACATAGCAAAAATAGTTACAATAACAAAAAACACAAACAACGTGAACTTAAATACATGCAAAATAACAAGACACAATTGCCACACATCACAATGACGAAACAAGAGACACATGCTATAGACAGACACTATGATGGACAGATGGAAACAACCAAACATTGACAAACATACACACACAGACACACCTGGGGGGAGGAATTTTTTTTGTTACTATGTATTTTTATTAAGCTGGAGTTAAACTGTGTAAGATTTACATCTCCCCATGACATCATCTCATAGACGAGCCTTGTAGGAGCAGTCACACACTGCAGTTCTGTTGTAAATTTATGGACACGCCCAGAACTCAGTCATCCATTTTTGGTCTTTGGTTCTAAACTGTATTTCACACTATTCTACTTTATTTATATGCCTGTGCAATTAGGCTTACAACAGCAAAATCAAAATGATAATCACAATGTGAACACAACATGTATACAAATACAACACAAGAATAAACAGTAGCCTACAAGAACTTTCCATTTAAAGGTAGACCCTTTAGGCAAGTCAATGTGTCATAAAGTTATCTCAATATGTAACATTTATTTACTGTATAGTACTTCGGTTTGTTTTCAGCAAGATCAAAAAGCAAACCGGATTAAAGCAAACACTAACTAAACAATGAAATTAAAATGGATTAAAACAAAAACTAAAAAGTGGGTTCTTGTACTTTGAAATTGAAGATTGGTTTAAATTTATTTTTTGGTAGAAACAGAAGCATAATATCCACTCCATTATAGTGGTCAAATATGCAAGTATAAACAAATTCGCAGTAATGTCAAGCAGGAACAGATTTTACCTCTGCATGGTGACAGTGGGCTTGGACATGAACATCTGTAAGAAAACAAGAAATAAACATATCAAGTTATTTCAGCTGGAGACAGCAGAACTTTGTGTGTGATTAAAGCCTGATTGCAATTTCTTAGAAGAAATTAATTTCTCTGTGAATTCATCTTCAGGTTACCTTGAGCCTGCTTGCTCTTTTGTTTCAGCCTGAGGAGGCACAGTACCATCAGGGCCATGATAAAAATAATCATGATGGCACTCAAGGGCAGTGTCAGTTTGAGAATGATATTGTCACGACCACACTCCTGTATAGTTACAGGTTTTTCTTCATAGCCTGTTTATAAAGGTGTCATAATTAAAATGATTGTGTGCTTTACTACAGAGACACATGACATAGAAATGTTGACAAACCACATAATAACAGTAGAACACAGTATATTTCTGAATAAATATGTATTATAAAATATAAAAAAATGCAAAATTACCTTCAATATCTAAATGTGATTCATTGTAGAATTGCATGTGATTCCCACAAAATGCTCCACAATAGTAAAGGCCAGCATCAGAATAATTCACTTTCATGATTTTCAAGGATGAGGTTCTGTTATCCAAAGTCATCTTAAAATGTTCTTTATTAAATCCATTGAAAAAAACAGTGGTTGCTTCATTGCTATGATACTTAGTCACAATACAAAGTGGGAGAGAGCCATTGGTCTGTTTGAACCAGGCTATGTAACTTGGTTCTTTTAAAATGTTGAGACAATTGAAAGTTGCATTCTCTCCAACTTTCTGTACAATGGTCTGAGATGACCATATAACAAGGGTGAAGCCTAAAAGCCATGAAGAATTACCATGAATACAGACAGCTCCATAGTCAACTTCTTTAAATTTGTCATTAATATCCTGCTTTATCAGGCAGCATTTCAGTCAAATTAATAATAAGCAGTTTGGGCCAAATTGTTAAAGACATGATTATATAATACAAAACATGTATAACTCTAGACATTGTTAATGTTTGTGTTTGTTTTGTTTTTTTGTTTTTTTTTACTAATAATTAAGAATACTCATATGTTATCCATTTTAAATCCTAATACACTAAATCCTACGAAAAACACAGCAGAACATAATAGAAATACACATGGTTCACATATACTCACATATTCCACTGAGCACAAGCACTCTTGATGGAAAAGGAAAGAGAAGCATATTTGAGCTGTGGTTTGATGAAAAAGGAAAGAGAAGCATATTTGAGCTGTGGTTTGCAGGACTCTGTTTCTGCATTAGACAATCAAACTGCTTTTTGATTTTAGAGAGGCGTGGTTTTCTATAAGTCGTGCAACTGGAGATGTATTACCAAGCAGCCGATTCTTCTTAGCTGTACTGTAATAGCCTTACAATAGGGCTACAGTTGAATGTATGAAGTAGATGTAGGTATCCAATTTATGACATTTTATGCTTCAGGTCCTGTGGCAAAACAACAAAAATATCTTCAACAACGGCACCGAAAGGTATCACTTTATTTATTTTATTGAGCTGCTGTACCCCACATTTTACACTCTACCCTAGTTGTCACATATTGGCTGACGGGAAAAAGCTGGTTCCTTTTGCTCTGAAATATTGTATATCTGGAATATAAGTAAAACATTATTTCCAGATGTTTTTTAGATTATGTCTCTCACAGTGGACACATACACCTCAGATGAAAATTTCAGACCCCTCCATGATTTCTAAGTGGGAGAACTTGCAAAGTTCCGTATGTATTTCACTGTAGGCTATGTATTTCCTTTGCGTATGGTTCTATGTGCATGTGTTCATCCATCGCACCTGTGGCACATCTCGTTATCGTTACGTGTTGCACTTGGTTCTTGTTTATGTTAAGGTATTTAATATATGTTGATGTTCCTCGCTGTGCGCTGGATGTTATTTATCTTTGCTAGCATTAAATGTGCTACTATTTGTTTTAAGAAAGCCTGTTAAAGAGTATTATGTCATCTCAGCATCCTTCCTTCCCTCACTGTTACATTTAGACATGACGTCTATGCAAAGTGACAATGACATGGTAGGCCAGTCCCAGAGCTCAGGGGAGACGCCCACTTCCAGACACACCCCCACAGTGACACTCCCCCGCTCACAGTCTCATTTGTCTTGCCCTTTAAAAGCCCACATATACTGCAGTTCAGTCCTGTGCATTCTTTGAGCATGTCCTGAGCGAGTCAGCTCATTTTTGCACCCTGAACGGTACTGGCTGCAGAACGCCTGCTTGTGTACATCCTTCTCTTACTATGGATGTTAAGATGTAACAGCCCTACTCTCCCCTCCTGCTGCTCCTGTATCGTCACAGACAGATCCCCAAGAGTAGACAGTTACTCAACAGAGATGTATTCTTCAAAAGGAATATTTTAATAAAAATGTTAATGCCTAAAAATTTTAATCCCATCCAACAAGCACTAGACAAGATTATTTCTTTGAAGCGAAAGACAAAAAAGACAAGGTCACCTCATACCACCTTATTCTAAATACTAAAGTTCTAAAATTCTGGCACATTGTTTTGGAGGGTTTTTAAACAGGTTTTATTAACAATCATTTTCTATTTTTAGATTAGACTACTTGGCCCCTCTACACCCAGTGTGTCAGAGGTAATGCTGTAACCTGACACTCAAAAGGTATTCAGCCAGGTGGCTTTGGGGCATTGCAGAGGTTTGGGATTGGCAGTAAATTCACGTTGTGGATCAGAACCTTATATGCATCACTAATGACTGCTGTGAGCAACAGTAACCTATCGACCTGCTTTGAACATTTGTAGCACAACAAAAAAAGGTGTCCTTAATGCATGCTTTTGTTTGCTGATCACAGTGGAAGCACATGCTCTAGCGCTGAGACAAAACACTGATATATATAGATGCTCATGAATGCTCAGTGCTGCCACTTGCCCCTCCATTTTACCTACAGACATTCTCCAATGCAACAGATCCATCCTGAGCTCCCCAGTGACTAAGACCATTTAAGGAACGCTGTTATGCAATTTTAAAATCATATACTGTCTACATTGGTCCAATTTCAGACTTCATATGACTGACCCTGACATAGAGGCCATGTGCAGTCTCTCTGCTGAACATTTTTGACAAGCCCTACACATTCTGGCAAATCATCTTCAAGAACTTCACTATGATATGTGGAAATGGAATAAGAGCAACATAGCCATGTTTCCAGACACCCCTCTCAGATTCTCATTGGACTTCTGCTCTCTCCTGGTCAGGAGAATGATATACTAGGACTGAGAATTAAATGTTAATCTTAACACTAATCAGTTTCTGGTTCACTCTTTCATGTACTTTTTCTGTTTTTTATGGATATGCAAGACCACAAACCATCACCCTTTCATTTTTTTTAAATAGAATTTTGTCTCTCACTATTTTTATCTCATTCAAATAGCACAGTTTGAAGACAGTCTCCTCATTTTGAGAGCAAACCTGTTTAGAAATCAGCATAAGCAATTTGCATCAGCACTTCAGTTTTGATAGTATTTGAAGGTGTTTCTGTGGGAGACTGACAATCAGATAACGCCTGAGGCCTTCAGTAGTTTCACCACACCACAAACCACGAGCTCCTGAGTCAAACAGCAGCAGCCTATGACAATACAGTTTGACTTGGAGAGTGGCCTAACTGACAACTGGGTGACAGAAAACAGCTGTGTTTCCTCCAGCGTGAGGGACAGGTAGAATGGAGCAGGGACATGTTCTCCTGCACAGGAGTGACACCTGGTTACCATATTCATCTCAGTGAATATACATAGGATTTACACAATAGGTTTTTAAGCACTTTCTCACACTACTGCCACAACAGTGAAAAATGGACTTGCTTCATTGTATGGTCTTTTCCTGTGTTCACTTTCTCCAGTCTGGCTTTTTGCTCCTTGTTTGCAGAATAACAACTGAAAAATATGTGCTCAAGTAAATCAATAAAACAATTTAAAAAATAACAGTCAAGGCACAAAATTAGTTTTTTTCTCAGTTCACCATGACTTACAGTTCATGTTTGTAGTAGTATACATTGTTTTATACATCTGTTTACTCTTTTTGCAGAAACAAAGCACAGGGGAGTGTATGTCTTAGAAACAACAATGAAAAACACTGGTATCTTTGGATATTTAAGTAACACATTCCAGTTGTTTCATGTAAAAATAGCATTAACTTTTTCTACATTTATTTCCTTTTGTCAGACATTTGTCTGTGGTGCATATGGAACAAAAACCCTTAACTAACCCTTATACTAACCCTATAATTCTATAATTATAAATCAAATTATAATTGCTGACTGATGACTGGTTACAGGTGTGCATCTATAAAGCTGAAAATGTGTGCTGCTCCGTTGTAGTTCAGCTCAGAGTTTCTCACTGTGCACTAAACAGCTTCTTCCTGTCCCTCACTAAACAGGAAATGATGGCCACAGTCTGACACCTCCTTCTCAGTTATGATCATCTTACCCCATCACCTTAATAGGGGCATTGGCTGCTGTCATTTGAACTGGACTGGTGGTTTGTCTAAATAAATCCTCAGGTCCTTTCTAATCAATGTAGAAAAAAGATATCCTTAACCTGAAAAACATGTTTTGAGAATTGGAGTTTCTGTATATAATATGTGTTTGTTTAATATGTATTTAATTAAGGATTTTTGCTCCATATGAATCTCAGACAAAAGTCTGACAAATGTGGAAAAAGTAAATGCTATTAATACATTAAACAATTGCAACGTGTTACTCAAATATTCAAAGATACCTGTGTTTTTCATTGTTGTCTCTAAGACATACACTCCCCTGTGCCTTGTTTCTGCAAAAAGAGTAAACAGAAGTATAAACCAATGCATACTACTACAAACATGCACAATAAGTCATGATGGGGGCAGTCATGGCCTGGTGGTAGGGAACTGGTCTTGTGACCGGAGGGTCGTGGGTTCGATTCCCTGACCTGAGGCTATGACTGAGGTGCCCTTGAGCAAGGCACCTAACTCCAACTGCTCCCCGGGCTTGGGCTGCCCACCGCTCTGGTAACGTGTGATCCACAGCCCCCTAGTAATCACTTGTGTGTGTGTGTGTGTGTGTTCTAACTGCACAGATGGGTAAAAAGCGGAGGACATATTTCGATTGCAGTGAAAAATCTCAGTTGACAAAAATATGGCACATTTACATGGTGAACTCAATGAGGAAATAAATGCTTTGTTTACTATATATATATATATATATATATATATATATATATATATATATATATATATATATATCAGTGGGGAACCGTCAGGGCCCTCTACACCCTCTCAGAGGGCCTAAAATATTCTTAAAACATTATATATATAATTATCCAATTTAATTTTATCTACTTACAGTTTTACAATCGACATCTAAACAATTACAAAAATATAAGCAAATAAATTATTCAACCGTGTCTATTCAATCTGTGTTGGAAGGTTAAGTGGAAGCCTGAGCGTGTGTGTCTCCCCCTATCAGGACTGTGATGCTCGCTGTTCGTTTACAGAGGGCCTGGCAGTTATAATTCAGCACAATACCAGTTTCAAATGAAAGTAAAATTGACCAATTATATCTTCCCTCTTTGTGGGCGGGCTTAACTGTATGATAATTTCCGCCCGCTGTGGCGACGCTAGCTGTCGTTAGCCTACCGCCGCTAGCTAGTTTCGATTCAGTCCTTTGACGTCCTCATTTACATATTCCGCTTCCGAGAACCACGGAGCTGTAAAACCTTATTTTGTTTGGAAACGTATTTTGCTTAACAAGTTATCTAGTACAAATGTTATTGCGTTTCTAAAGCTATACTATCGTATCGGTTTTTTCTTTATTCTTTATTGCAGTTTATTAGGAGAGGAAAAAATAATAAATCCCGGGGGTGGTGGGCTAGCGGGCCCAGGTTTAATGGTCACGGTTCGCTACTGATATATATATATGTATTTGTGTGTGTGTGTGTGTGTGTGTGTGTGTGTGTGTGTGTGTGTGTGTGATATCCTTAAACATCTCTTCTAAACAATAGGACTTATTGAGGATTTATATACATTCTGACACCTCCTTCTCAGTTATGATCATCTTACACCATCACCTTATAGGGGCATTGGCTACAAACCACCAGTCCAGTTCAAATGACAGCAGCCGATGCCCCTATAAGGTGATGGTGTAAGATTATCATAACTGAGAAGGAGGTGTCAGAATGTGGCCATCATTTCCTGTTTAGCGAGAAACTCTGAGCTGAACTGCAGCGGACCAGCACACATTTTCAGCTTTATAGATGCACACCTGTAACCAGTCATTAGTATACTGCATTATTAAAAATTTAGATTTTCAATGTTTTACATTTATAATAACAATGGGGTTGTTATTGATATTTTTTGTGTGTTTAAAAGTAACTTTTATTTGCTCGTTTGTAAGTCATTTGCCTAGATAAGTACTTAGCATACTTATGATTTTAACTGCTAGTACTTTTAAAATGAACAGGGTTTCTGTTTTGAAAGAATAACTTCCATAGAAGTATAATTCCTTGCTTTTCCTTCCACAACATTTTGCTGCATGGGTCAAATGTAAATTTTCTATTTTTTTATTTTTGTACAATGAAAAGGAATAATCAATAATAAGAAATAATAAATATTTGAGTGATATCAGTACGACTTGTGTTCTTTCCCAACACTTTATTATTATTATTATTATTGTTGTTGTTGTTGTTGTATTGCTATCATCATCATCATCATCATCATTATCATCATCATCTATTCACTGTTTAATTCATCCTGCAAAACTGATGGTATTCATGTAATTACATTTATGTAGCAAAGGCCCAGGCTGCAGATGTGTGTTCGTGTGGTTGAGCATGCAAAGGGTATCTTGGTTTGAGTGTTTCCACCCACAGAAGTGACCAGGACTGACTTTTTCACACCATGTGCTGCATCAAAAGATACAACATGCACTTTGCTTCTCTTTCCATAACCACAGACAAAAATAAAATGACTTGTTTACCTCGACTAAATTAAAAACAACTCACAGGAGAAACATGGTGCTTATATTTTGCATTTGGAGTTTAACTTTACTCAACACTGTTTTGGTCGTCTTGTTTTCTAAGAGTTGGCTAAATATGTTTATGCCTTTACATGTCTATCTGACATATTTACTGCTAAATGTTACTTTAGCTTCTTAACGGTACTTTTAATAATTGTTTCCCCCAGTTATTTCATTATTGGTGATTTTCTAATCCTAACTGTTCATTTTTATTTTTATTTTTTGTGTAGAAATACTGATGAGAGAATGTAGTCAATGGTTGGAAATGGCTGGTAGGCTATAAGATCTCTCATCAAACACCACCCCCTGCTGGTGACAACAGGAACAATAGAGCAGCCCTGAACATCACACATCTACTCTGTAGAGAACTATTTGGACTTGACCCAGACTTGTAAGTATCTTAAGTTAACTCAAGTGTGAACTGTGAAAAAGTGTGAATTGTAATGAAAAGATAACAGAGCCCTCATAGGTTTTAGTCTCTGCAGTATAGATTGTGCAGAGAGCCCCTCCCAAATACTAAAACACTTGTTTGCTGTTATGTTTATCATAATCTGGTGAGCATAGGCATGTAAGGCAAGACAATTTTTTTATAATATTTTTCATTCATAGCAGCAATTCAATGCCTAGGCCTACTGTATTACTGGACTATAATGACTTTGACTATAGTGAATGACATTGCTTGATGCATAAAAGGAAGGAGAACATAATTTATGACAATAGAGGTCTATTTGATGTTGATTATTTTATGAGGACAAGGATTTATTAGTGTGTGAGCTTCATAGCCTTTTAATTTTATTATTTACAACATTGTCAGGGGCCGGAACTTCAGTACCATGGACAGGGACACACACACACACACACACACACACACACACACACACACACAATTCCTGCACAGGATATCACCTATCTTTCACTCATTGAATATACAGCAGAATCTTTACACAATAGGTTCATAATGCAGGATTGTCTTCCCAGTTCTTTCAGGCATTTTGTCAAGGTGAATGTGTCTCTGACAAAAACAAACATAAAAAAGCAAAAACAAACACAAACAAATGCAGTACATATATTAACATAACAGTATCCTTGTATGTGCTGCTATGCACTGTAGCAACCATTATTTAAGATAAATTAACAGACAGTGATAAACTTACATTAACTGTGACTTGTGATACATTATTTGTTGCATGTACATGTGGACATTTATTTACATCATTGTTTATACAGAATATATGGAAACCGAGAAAGGCATGCTTCACAATCGCTGGATATGCCCTCTACAAATATATCGCTCATCAAGCATAATGCACAAACAGGATCTAAAATTCAGTTAGATTTTTTTTTCTTTATAAGGGAAACCATTGTGTCGAAGGCTGAGGTATTGCTCACATATATTAATACCAAAACCTACAAGCAGTTGGTCAAATGACACCAGCAAATGTCAGACAGTGACCCATCATTTCCTGTTGAGTGAGGGACAGGAAGAAGCTGTACAGTGCACAGTGAGATCTGGTGTGGTGAACTTCAGCGGACCAGCATACTCTTAATAGTGATGCTCAATAAAATAATAGTAACACTCATCATGACTAAAAGGTTAAATGATTATTAACAAAAAGCACTTAAATGACTGATGTATGTGGTTTTTTCATGTAAAAAAAAAAACACACACACACACACATATATACAGTATATACAGTATATATATATATATATATATATATATATATATATATATATACTGTATATATATATATATATATATATATATATATATACTGTATATATATATATATATATATATATATATATATATATATATATATATACTGTATATACTGTATATATGTGTGTGTGTGTGTGTGTGTGTGTGCATGTGTGTAAAATTACAGAGATTAAAGATATGCATTATACAATTTTGTGCATTTTAGTCAATTATACACTTCATAGATTTCATGTATCAAGAGCACAAAAGCACAAAGACAGGATGAGGCCCATGATGAGTGTGTGGGTGTGGGTATGTCGTGGTTTGACTATTTTCCTGTCACAGGACTGACCATCTATTCTTTGACACACATCATACTAGTGAAACCACAAAAACACAGTTCCCACCAGACACCTTCCACCTCTTTTTCCATAAACAGAGACAACTAAATATACTCACCTTATTACTGCTGACTGATCTCACCAGTTATGTATTTTATAACACAAATAAACCAAGGATAGTATAACCTAAATGCAAGTAGGATAGTTGCATATATTTGCTTTTGGTAGCAAACATACAGTACATTATAAGTACAACATATTTTTTATATTCATTCAGAGAAATTCTGAAAATAATTATTGAATTCAGCATGCAAAACCTAATATATAATATGCATATACATAATAGGCAGACAGCAAAATTGATGACGAGAGAATCAGACAGAAAAATGTAAGAACATATTTATAATGTGGCAGCCCTGAAGCATAACAAAGATGAATAGGACTTAGGTGTTCAAACCGGTCATTTGTGCTGGCCAAAAATAATTAATTGCACCATAATCGATAACAAAGTAATTGGATCAGCTTACTTTATTGAGATTCTTGTTAAAAGTTGATCTGACCTTTAGTTAAAAAATAGGCATTTGCTAATGCAAATTAAGTGTAGGGTCAATAGGTCAGCGGCTGGCATAACAGTGACAATCTTCTGTGGCATAAAAGCTTGTTTGCTTAGATGCTGATTGTCTATCTCCCCCTGCTGTTGAGAGCTGGAAAAACAAGGTTGAATGTACTTGCTGAATGTAAAAGTTACATTGGTGTCAAATGAGGTCAACACTGATAACAAAACAGAGATATTTGTAAATTGACCTTGTAACTTAAAATCTGTAAGCAATTTGTGTTTTTTAGTATATGTACTGCCGTAGCAAGCACGCAACTTGTGTTTTTTGTAGTCAGTGGTATGTGGTAAATGGTATGGTTTTGTACTATATTAGCTGTGGCAAACTACCAGTGTTTTTCTTAGTGAATGTATAATTGTACATGCTCTCAAAGGTCTTCATGTGTAGATCCGCAATGAATATTTCTCTACATTCAGTGATGTAAAAAGTGAATGGTATTACTCATACGCACCTCCCCCTGGGTTATTGATGACCAGTTTCTTGCAGAGGTGCCAGTATGTTGCCTCCAATTTTTTTGGAGCCAGATGCTGAGCTTGAGATGCACAACTTAACCTGCGGTCACCTTGTCACACTAAAAATGGAATGGAAATAAACAGGAGGCGGGCCCATCGCATGTTACACACTTCTGTGGTCAAAGTTTCCAGAAAGTTCTTTACATGAGCAACAGACCAAAAGCATGCACGTGCATTAGCAGATCTCAGTGAGCTGTGAAATGAACTGGCAGGCAGCTCTGCACATGCTGTGTATCTCATTACCCATTTTAGTTTGCTAGTTTTGCCTTACTGGCAAACAGGTCAATTCAGGATCAATGTAGAAAATCTAAATAAAAGATTATTCTTCCAAATTCTCTTTTGAATCATTAATAAACATGAATGTGAAATGTCAAAATCTTCGGTCCAGCCACTATGTCAAAGCATCATCGGAAATTTATACTATTTACTCATACAGTGATTTTACACCCTATAAATTACAAGTCAGTTTTGCATATGTGGTGTCTTTTACATAAACATGTAAAACATGATTACTTGACTCACGGTACTGTCTGTGATGATGGAGCATGATAAATTGCTGATTGATTACATGAATGGCAAAAGGAACCAACAAACAAGGAAACAAATTAAACTACCAACAAGTGCATGAGACTATACTTCTCAGGTATGACATGAATGAGATAAGAGCGACCAATTATTGCCTGTACAATAAAATGTACATTGATGTGTACAGGAATTTGGGTTAAAGGTTGTAGTAAGTCCTTCACTTGGTCCATCAAGTAGCATTTCTGCACGAGATGTTGACCATTGCAAAGTTAATGTTATTGATCTTAATAGTGTGCACGTTCAGAAATGAAACCATCTCCCTCTGCAATTAACATGGTGCATAAGCTGCAGTTGTGATGCAGGTGAAAGTGCAACCATGTAAGTCTGCTGCCAAAGACCACTGTCACCTCCCCTGCTTCACCCACACATCATTTCGCATGCTGGTTCTTGAACACTGAGGGATGGCAACTCCTCACCCAAAGAGTTATGTAATCACTCCATGCCAGGATGTCTACTTACATTTACATTTACGGCATTTAGCAGACGCTCTTATCCAGAGCGACTTACAAAAGTGCTAAGTGTTTTGTCAGAATATGCATCTCTATCTAGTATAAACAGGTTTAAGTCCAAACTACTTGAGCTCAAGCACTGCCATAAACAGTTGCCAGTGCTGATACAAAGAGATGGGTCTTCAGTCTGCGTTTGAAAACCGTGAGAGAGTTCGCTGTTCAGATAGCGAACTTCTCACTTCCCATCATCTCCCTTCTCAACTGAGACAACAAGCTCCATGTCTGCTCCCATAGCTGGGCGGTATTGTTAGCTACTAGTAGAATTCAGGGCGGTGTTGCAACTTCAGCCAATCACCGCAACTTTCCCGCAAATTTGACCAATGACTGATGTCGTCTTGATGTGACGTCGACAAACTCCCGCCTTACTTCCGTATATACGTTCAAGAGGAGCAGACTGAAAGCAGCACGAGCGACGAAAATAACGGCATTTTTATTCACATTATTTAATGGTTGTTTATTTTCAAAACGCCCAACATCTTCACGTTCTCTCATGTTTCGTCCTGGAATTACAAGAGGCTCGCATTTGTCAACGTAATACAAGAGAACTGTTCAGTCAGACAGATATTTGTTGTGAAACGAAGCCGTTACAATTTCAAGCATTTTCAAGCACTTTAGCCTAAATTCCAGCACTTTTCAAACCTTTATTACTTTATTCATTTAATGTACAGGACCTGTCACAAATGCAAGTGGTGAGCGATCATTCTCAAAGCTTAAAATAGTGAAGAATAGACTCATATCCACAACGCGATTGAGGGGGTTGAGAAAGTTGGACTTCAGTGATCTTGTCAAGGACTTTGCTGCAAAAAAATCCAGAAAAGTAAGCATCTCTTCAGTTTCATTTTCACTTGTGAAGGAATTCTAAATGCTGGGTTGTTTGTACATATATCACTTGTTCATATGACTTTGTAAAATATACTTCAGTGTACCACTTACCTGCACTCTGTTTTAAAGCTTGTGTCGATTTGAAATAAATAAATAGTAGTGTTTATAGGAAGTAATTTTCAGCTTATAATTGTGTGTGCGCGTGTGTGTGTGTGTGTGTGTGTGTGTGTGTGTGTGTGTGTGTGTATGTACACGTGAAACTGCATAGCCATAAAAAAATAGGGGCCCGTTACTGGCACAAGCCCAGGGGCCATATCCCCCTAAAACCGGCCCTGCATACAGGGTAGCCAATCTAATGTCTGAACTTCTGTCAGTGTGCCATTGCTATTTCAAATAAGGGAATCGTGGAGCGGCATTTTCGGACTGTTCATAAAAACTATGACATTGGCTTTCCTCCGAAAAGCGAGCTGAGAAGGAGAAAGGTGAAAGAACTAAAATCTCAGTTGTCCGGACATTTCACTCAAATATGACCACAAAAGCGGTAGCCACTGAAGCATCATTTCGGGTGAGTCACTTAATTGTTAAACACAAGAAGTCCTTCCAAGAAGGAGAGATGATAAAAGAGGCATTTGTTGAAGCCGCTGATTCCTTAGTCCGAGACTTTAAAAACAAATCTGAAATATTATCTTCAGTCAAAGCTCTCCAGCTATCGAGGAATACAGTTACAATACATGAATCCATGACTGAGGATTTGACCCAGCATGACCGAAGATTTGACCCAGGATATTGCGGATTGCGATTGTTTCTCGCTACAATTAGCGATACTTTAAAATACTTTATAAATATAAATAAATAAAATACTTTATTTATCCTAAAAGGAAAACTAAAGAAAGAATACACTATTACCTTAAATTATGATAATATAGAATAAATAAATTTGTTTTGCATTTTTTTAGTAGGTAGATCATTTTGACTTGGTCATTTTATAAGTAGCTCGCAAGCTGAAAAGGTGTGGGCACCCCTGTCCTAGATAATAGTACAGATAGGCCAGAATTCAAGATGCCCTTGAGTCAGACTGCTACTAAACTACAGGAACCAATGTCATTACCTACAGTTTTGAAATAGTGTCACATGCAAAGTAAAGCAGTATGTGTAGACGAATATCCTTACACATGTAGCCTTATTACAATGCTAGCAGCTAAGCAGAGCCACGCTTAGCAAACATCCAACATAGTTCTACTGGGGGTAGGGGGCATCTACACTGAGCGCTGCAGGGGGACTTGCACTTCCTTGGATGTCCACTGGAGATGTCCGCTCAGTGCTGTGGAACCCTGGAACGTTACCTGGGGAGGAGCCTCGGGAGATGAGTCAAGCAGTTCCTAATCTTTCACCTCCTTCTCCCCCTTGTCCTCCAAGGAGATGTAGCTCCTAATACTGGTACCTTTGGAGGTGCTGCTCTCTGGGCATTCCATAATTTCTCCCTCAGAGGAGGTAAAAGCACACCTCTTCACCTGGTGTGCACTCCTTGTGGTGTGGCCACGAGTTGATGGAGTCTTCTTCATCTTCCTCCAAACAGCACTCTGAGGGAGGTGGGCTGAAAGCCCTACCTCGACACCTCACCATCTCTGCCGAGTATTTCGACGGTGGTGGGCTGCCGTCGTCTCCCCCATAGCACTGGTCCCATCTGAGTATTCCAGTGGAGGGGGGCGGACCCGCCCGAACTCGTACTCGGGAGGGGTCTGTAAGCCCCCTGTAGAACTCAGCCAGTCCCTCCTCCTTGGCCTTGAGAGAGCACCTTATCAGGTGGTCACATATGACATATGAGGCCACATCCGAATCGGTGCAGAGGTTCACGGGGAAGGGTGCATGATGGTGTTTCCCCTTCTTCTTTCTGCTGTGTTTGCCTCCGTTCTTTCCACTTGACTTATATCCTGGCATCCTCGGTTGGCTCCTCTTTCTGTCACGTGCAAGGTAAGGCAGTATGCATACACACATATTCTTAAACACAAAGCTTTATTACAATGCTATAGCAGCTAAGCAGACACACTTACCAAACATCCAACATAGAATGGACTGCACAACAAATGGACTCACAAAGACAAGCACGGGACAGGACAACCTTACACAATATATACTGAACACACAGCAAGCACTGCGTGTAACATATTAGACTGATGAGATGGGTGAACACATACAAACACAGGAAGAACATATATGGATGCGGACTACAACTACAGACACCCGGAGGGATGGGACCGGGGATGTAACATTATATATACGTAATTTTTAAACATAAGTGAGTATATGAGTAGCAAAACAGATGTGTGTATCTATGTAAATGACATGACAACAGAAAAGAGTGTTACGGAACAGCTCCGGACCCTTCTCTGTGGGCGTGCCGCTACGTCGTCTGCGTGCAGTTATGTCCATGTTAGTAGTTCCGTGGGTGTGGGTTGTTTGTGAGCGTGTTCGTTTGTTACACCTGTGCCTTGTCTCGAGGTCACGTGGGTCTGTGTAATTCACCTATTTAATGTGCGTTCGCGCGGTGTCGTGTGCTCGTCTTTGTCTAAAGTTCATGCCCGTGCAAGCCTCAGCATCAGAGTGCTTGCACCGTTAGTGCTGGACTTTCCGTTTTGTGTTCAATAAAAGTACGTGTTTCACTACGATCGTCGTTGTGCCTGCCTCCTCCACAACACGTCACAGAAAGACGAGCCGACCAAATGCCAGGGTACACCGCAGCAAGGAAAAAGGGGAAGAAGACCAAGCGCCGTCACGCCGCTTCCCCTGCGTGTTGCTGCACGGTACCGGTACCCGATGGGGAGATGCAGCAGGACCCCGTGTGTGCGCGCCTGCTGCGTCAAGCTCAGGCGGCCGAAAGCGCAGCAGGGGCAGCGTGCTTCCTGCTGGCCGCCGAGAGGATGTGGAGCATCAGGCGCGGCGCTCCAGCCCAGGCATGCCCCGAGGAGGAGAAGAGCGCACCGCACCAGGTACTCCCCGAAGAGAGGGGTTCCAGTGAGCCCCTAGAGGTGGGTGTAGGCGCCTTTGCCCTCACCCCTCCCGATTACGAGTCTGGGAGTGAGGACCCCGAAGAGGAGTCGGATGCGCCTCTGTTTGTGAGCGTGGGCTCCCTCGTCATGTCCCCACCCGAGAACGAGTTCGGGAGCGGTGAGTCCGATGCGGAGGGGTGTCCCCCCCTCTCAGTACACTCGGAGGAAGAGAGCGAGGGCGGGGCTAGCGGCTACCCCTCCATGGGAGCGGCTCCCCGGAAGTCGGATGAAGAGGGGGTCAGCCCTACGCCCTCGTTGTACTCAGCACCAACTGTGTATTACGGGGAGGGTGCGGAGGAAGTCAGTCCACCTCAATCCCTTTGCTCCGACTTCACAAAGCCCTACGGTGCGGAAGGAGTCAGTCCACCTCCATCCCTTCACTCGGACTCCACCGAGCGCTGCGGTACGGAGGAAGAGGACGTTAGCCGCCCTCCGTCCGTTTGTGCACCATCCTCAGAGAGCGACGAGGAGAAGGAAGTTCCTCGGTCCCCCTCAGCGGCGAGCAGCATGGACTGTTCCCGCTGCACGACCCCGGAGGAACCCATGTCGCTGGGTCGGAGTGTCGCCGAGAGCGAGGAGGAGATGGAGACGTCGGAGGGCGAGGCGAAGGCATCCCCAGGAGCGCAGGGGGTTCCTGGTGTAGTCAGCGGTCCAAGGTGGGTGTGTCATGCGCCCTTGGAGCCGCCGCGGACACCAGCCGGCGCAAGGCACAAAGCCAGGACTCCGGTCGCGCCCAAAGGGAGAACCGAAGCTCCCCGAAGGAAGCCACCGGGAGCGCGGCCAGCGGGAGCCCCGAGCGGCGCAACGCGCGCGCGGAGTCAGAACCCAAAGACCGGAGGGACTCCGCCGCCTGTACCGCCCGCTACGTCTGCGTCCCCAGGAGGGACCGCGCCACCGTTTGCGCTTTGGCAGGCAGCCGGAGCGATGTCATGGCTGCCTGTTCCCATATGTTTGTCCCGTTGTTATTCCCTAATCTCCTTTTCCCTCTTGTGCCTTTCGTGTTTCATGTGCCAGTGTGTGTGTTTGTCGCTGTGCCGTTGTTTAATGTATTTTCCCCTGTCTTCCCAGGGAGGGTGTGCTAGAGCTGTTCGCGACGGTTCCCGCCGTCGGGGGTGACGGCTCTCGGAGGCTCGTGATCCCGGCGGCTCCGGACCTGCCCGTCGGTGTTGGTTCGGGGCTTTCCAGCTGCGCGGGACGCTCTGGGAGTAGCGAGCCCCTGGCGGGGGGTTCTGTTACGGAACAGCTCCGGACCCTTCTCTGTGGGCGTGCCGCTACGTCGTCTGCGTGCAGTTATGTCCATGTTAGTAGTTCCGTGGGTGTGGGTTGTTTGTGAGCGTGTTCGTTTGTTACACCTGTGCCTTGTCTCGAGGTCACGTGGGTCTGTGTAATTCACCTATTTAATGTGCGTTCGCGCGGTGTCGTGTGCTCGTCTTTGTCTAAAGTTCATGCCCGTGCAAGCCTCAGCATCAGAGTGCTTGCACCGTTAGTGCTGGACTTTCCGTTTTGTGTTCAATAAAAGTACGTGTTTCACTACGATCGTCGTTGTGCCTGCCTCCTCCACAACACGTCACAAAGAAAAAATGACTGGAACAGCACCAATTTAGTGCCTGGGAGATGCAAACCATCAGTCAAAAAGCAATAAAAAAGTAAAAAAAATAAAAATAAAATTAAAGCATACAGTATGAACATAGCCTTCAACTACACAGTCTGGTTTGACCTAGCTTGCTTCAATTCCTGAATCTGCATTATTTCCAACAGAACAGTCTCCCCCCAAGCTTGAATTCATTTAAAATCTAGGCAAAAAGCTTAGAGCCCCCAGTCATACACATTTCTGGTAAACTGTCATCTCTCATTCAGTCAATTGAAGCATTTACTTAGGTTTGTGATGATGATGTAGGCCTCATGCCTAACTCATGTCATGGAAGTATGATGTAATTATGTAGCAGAATAGTATAAAACTATGGTCTGTGAGAGGGGGGTCAGCTCTCTCTTGCAGACGCTCTTGAGTATATGTAACAGAGATCTTTTGTCTTTAATAAACTTTGTATTTTACTTTGATACCATACCCTACTACTGTTGACTGTTCTTGGTCAACATTAAGGTTCAAATTTCCATGACACACAATACAAGGTTTAACTCAAGTTCCATTTCAGACATTCATGCTGAGATTTCTTATTCTATGGAAATGTGGTCAGAATTTTATCAATATTCTATAGTAAAATTACATTACTCCCAGTGTAAAGCTAATCCCATCCAAGGAGTTCAACTGTAAACTGTGAAATTAAAAGTGAAACCAGTGTAATCCAGATAGATGTATTTTATGTATCAGTATGTAATCCATATACATTTTAATTCAAGTTCAAAGTGTTTATTGTCATATGCACAGAGGAAACAAGTATCCTTAGATACAATGAAAATCTTACTTTGGTGCTTGCTAAGAATGCCACAGGAAATATACACTAAATAAAATAATAATATAATAATAAACATAAGCTACTACAGTAGAGGATCTTAAATTTACACCAGAGAATAAATTACAGTGAAAAAAATTTACAATGTATAAATTACAGTGATATGGATAGTGTTGCAATAGTGCGACTGTAGACATGTGCTACAGTAAAGTGACAGTGGGGTGTAAATATGGAGCAGTAAGGTGCAGGTTATTCCTGAGGAAAGAGTTATTTATCATTGGAATTACACATCACACTTCTGTACCCATGTCTGGACAGTCTGAAGTGTGAAGAGTCATTTCTGATTCAGAACTCTGATTGCGGTGGGGAAGAAGGAGTTCTTTAATCTGGAGGTCTTGCACATCATGCTCCTGTACCTCCGGCCTGAGGGCAGAGGTTTGAACAGTCCATGCTGGGGGTGGGTGGGGTCCTTGATGATGGTGGCAGCTTTCCTTTGGACTCTGTGGTTGTAGACTCTGTGGTCTGCAAAGAGTGCAGTGGAGAATTGGTGATCTTCTCTGCAGTCTTCACCACTCTCTGTAGGCATCTGCGGTCCATCTCAGTCAGGCTGCCGTACCATACAGTGATGCAGCTGGTTAGGAGACTCTCAATGACGCAACTGTAGAAGTTGGTGAGGATCACAGGAGACTCCCAAACTTTTTCAGCCTCCTCAGGAATTACAGCCGCTGTTGAGCCTTCCTGACAAGCTGCCTGGTGTTCAGTGACCATGTGAGGTCCTCACTGATGTGGACCCCCAGGTACTTAAAGCTGCTCACCCTCTCCACCTCGAGCTCCCGGATGAAAAGTGGTCAATGAGATCTCCTCTCTTTCCTCATGTGCACTATCAGCTCCTTTGTCTTGTCCGTGTTGAGGGTAAGGTTGTTTTTATCACACCATGACACAAGTCTGGTCACCTCCCTCCTGTAAGCTGCTTCATCTCCCCCAGTGATGTGTCCTATCACTGCGGTGTCATCAGCAAATTTCAGGATGTTGTCGTCCTTGTGGGAGTCATGGGTGAACAGGGTGTAAAGAACATGGCTGAGGACGCAGCCATCTGGAGTGCCGGTGTAGGTGGTGATGCTGGCTGAAGTCCTGTTGCTAATCCTGACAGACTGGGGCCTGCCCGTTAGGAAGTCCAAAAGCCAGTCACAGAGGGTGGGGTGCAGGCCGAGTGTGGAGAGTTTGTGTGTGAGCCTGCGCGTGATGACTGTATTGAAGGCCGAGTTGAAGTCCACAAAGAGCATCCTGATGTAGGAGTCTTTGTTTTCGAGGTGGGAGAGGGAGTAATGAAGGGCAGCAGCGACTGCGTCCGAGGTGGACCTGTTGTGATGATAGGCGTACTGCAGTGGGTCCAGATTGTCCGGTATGCTGTCTTGGATGTGGGCCAGCACCACTCTCTCAAAGCACTTCATAATGATTGGAGTGAGTGCTACTGGCCTGTAGTCATTCAGGCAGGTGGGGGGCTCTTCTTGGGGATGGGGACAATGGCTGTCGTTTTGTAGCAGGTGAGAACAATGCGCTGGCTGAGAGAGAGATTGAAAATGGAGGTCAATACAATAGCCAGCTCGTTCGCACATGCTCTGAGCCCCCCCCCAGGAATGTTGTCTGGTCCTGATGCCTTGCGGGGGTTGATCTTCTTCAGAGCTCTGCAAACCTGGTGCTAGTGCTGGAGGTTTCGAAGCAGGTGTAGAATGTGTTGAGGTTGTCGGGAAGGCTGTCTGTGGAGCTGATGATGCTGGTGGTGTTGCTAGTCGGTAAAGTGTTGTAGGCCTTGAAGAAACCTCTTCCGTTGTGTGGTGGGCATGATGTTATTCACACACGTGCTGATGTAACCAGACACATGTTCAGCATACTCCTGAATGTTGACAGAAGAGTCCTCCATAGTGGCTGCAGCTTTGAACACATCCCAGTCTGTCGTAGCAAAGCAGTCCTGCAGTAGCCTATGCTCTCAGTTTCCGGAGACCATACTTAAACTGTTTTGCTAACTGGATTTGTTTGTTTCAGTCTTTGTCTGTAAGTACATGAACAAGGAGATGTGGTCTGAGTGTCCAAAGTGGGGGCGGGGTGCAGCTCTGTAATGTGCTGACGTTTAAATTTAACATCATGTCCATGACTAGATTTAAATTCATGCCCATGAACACCTTTACTTGGATTAAAGGCTTGCAAAATAATATACAAAAAAGAAAAGAAAATGCTTAAATATTTTATAAGAAACATACCAATACCAATGACAAAATCTGTAAGTGCCTTTGAAAGGCCTGCAGTTGCTGTACTATATAAGAAAAATTTGGGTCAACTGAATGAGTGGAAAAAAAAATGTACGACAATAGGGAAAGAGCAACCAATGAGGCTTAGCCGACACCATCCAAATCGGCCTTAAAGAAAGACACCTCAACCTGTGAAGTCTCAGTCTCACTTGCCTTCCCAACAGTATGTAAAGAGTACAGGTGATCTGGGTTTTCAGATATGTTTAAAATGATCAAAGCTTTCATAACTTTTATGCTTTACATAAGAGCAGGTAAGTGATGTTATATTAATAGATGCAATTAAAACAATCCATCAAATTAGATATATGGTGTAAAATGTAGTTTTACATTTATGAAAAAAATAAAACATGGATAAAATGTAAAATATATTTTATAGTATGACTAGTATTATACTTACTATGACTTTTTCTGTCAGTTATTGCCACAGGTATCTCTGTTATCCAGTCTGAACCACTGAAGACATTTGTGCCAGGAGATACTATAACTTTAAACTGTGAAATCTCAAAATATCACGATAACTACTTCTCCTGGTTCAGGCAGTCTCTTGGAGAAGCACCAACATGCATCATCACTCTTTATGCTGGCCTCAATCCTGTGTTTCATGGAGATATTAAGCATGACAGGAGATTCAAAGTAAACAAGAACGGAACTCTATTTTCTTTGACAATTTCAGATCTAAAGCAAGCAGACATTGGAATATATTATTGTGCTGCACGAGACTATGATCTTGTTATTTTTGGTAATGGTGTGTTTCTCAATTATGAAGGTTAGTCATTTTCAGTTTAAAACACTTCTGGTATTTTAAAGGTTAATGCTTTTGGTTAACTTCATCCTATCTCTATGCCCAGGCCCACGTTTAAAGCTCCATCATTATATCAATGAACGTGTATTACTGGAGCAGACAGAAAACATTTTGACATTGAAAGAGACAGTTCATTCAGGAGGCTCAGTGATTCTGCAGTGTACAGTTCTGACTGAGAGCTGTTTAGGAGAACACGGTGTCTACTGGTTCAGACATGGCTCAGGAAAATCTCATCCAGGAATCATTTACACTCATGGAGACAACAGTGATCAGTGTAAGAAGAGCTCTGAAGTCGTCTCTCCTACAAAGACATGTGTCTTCAACCTTCCCAAGGGGAACCTCAGCCTCTCTGATGCTGGAACATACTACTGCGCTGTGGCCATGTGTGGAGAAATACTGTTTGGGAATGGGAGTAAGCTTGAATTTACTGGTGAGCAGACAAATGACCTCAGTGTCTGACCAGATGTATAATATGCGTTATAACAGCACTAATACAAAACAATCCGTGAATTTTAGATTCCTCTCAGAAGTCCAAAGTCATTCAAATTGTTGCCTTGGTAGCATCCAATGTGTTGTCCCTAATTATTATTGTGGCGCTGTTATGCAGAAGGATAAAGACAAAGAATATGACAATAAAACAGTCTGGTAAGTGCCTGGCATTTATTATTGTTTACTATTATTTACTTAAATAGTAATAATGAGAAGATTCATTTCAGGATGTTCTACTTATACACCCAACATGCAGGTGGAGCAGAGCAATCTCATGATCCATCAGCTTCTTCCATTTCTTCCATGAATGAGGTAGAACATTGGTATTATCAATGAAAAGTAAACAATAAGCAGTTGTAAACAGTAAACAGATGTTCCAGATGTCACTGTATTAAATCAATAAATTTAAATTTTTTAAAGATTAAAAACGTATTTACATCAACATTATAAGAAAGCAGTACACATAAACTGCTAAAATGTTATAAAAATGAATATATGTGTATAATCGTGTGGTCATTACCGGTATCCAGAATGTCCAATGCAATATAGTTTCTTCTTCAGAGTGTGGAACGAGAAGAGTTGAACTATGCTGCAATACATTTACCTGCAAGAAAATTCAAGCATCACGAGACAAGAAGAGACACCACCATCATATACTCTACTGTTAGTGGTTTAAACTGACCATAGCAATGTCATTCATTGTAATAAAGATCTTAACCTTTGACTGAGAAAACACATAACAATGACTTCAGTCTGAAGCAATTCCATTAAGGTTCACTTAACCAGGATTGACAGAATTGTCACTCAAGCAATAACATGGAATAAGTAATGAGCAATTGAATGAAATTATTGGCATAATTTTGTCTCTGACTTTCTCATTTTCCTAAGTATTCTGCCAATTCATAGCACTTATACTTTGTTAGTTTATCCTTAAAATGTTTTCTTTCTTTTTTCTTCTTTTATTAGATTCTTTGAAATTGTAAAGCAACTCTGGAGTATGTGAAAGGCAGTTTTTAAATATAACATTACTATTATAATTTTTGTTAATATAATTCTTATTATTATTATTATAGTATCCTGCCAATTCACAGCATTTTGTAAATTTTTCTTTAAAATGTTTTTTTCTTTCTTCTTTTTTTGTTAGATTCTTTCAAACATTACTATTATAATTGTTATTAATATCATCATCATCATCATTTTTCTTCTTCTTCTTCTTCTTCTTCTTATTATTATTATTATTATTATTATAGTACTGTATATATGTTTCTGGAATTTGATGTTAAGTAATTGCAGAATTTATGTTTTTTAAGGAGTTTGTCAAGATATGCACCTGAAAGGAAACAAGAATCAGAGAACAGAGATTATAATGAAAAAATAAGTCAGAACAAGAAAGCGCAAATCTATAATCATGGTTGTTTAAATGGTCAATGTAACGCGTAGCGCTACGGAGCGAGGAGGCGGACACAAACGCTGAGGAGAGCGAGATTTAATAAGGGGAATTTCAAAATCAAAGTCGTAGGTACAGGCAGGGGTCATAACGGCGTGCCATCCAGATTAGACAGATACAGAGGCATGATAAAACAGACAGTAACCAAACAGGGTAGGCTAACACAGAACAAGGAGCAGACAACGGAGATAGTGATTACCACAAGGCAGCGAAGACAGAACATAGATCCACAAAGGAGCTCTAAACCACAAATAACCGACCAAGGGCTAGGGAAACACAGGGATTATAAGTACACGGCGCTACACTAGAAACAGGTGAAGACAATGACGACACAGGCATGGCAGACAGAGCGAAATTATGGTAACAGACAAGCAAGACATTATAAACAAGCGAGGAACAACACAGACACGAGGAGCAGGGACACCGGAGTGACAGCTAGGAGAGAGGGGCGTAGCCCTACGTGACAGTCCAAGTTCATAATAATAAATTCATAATGAATAAAAAGCTAATACCTCTTATATTTACCATTTAAACATAGAATTAAATGTAATACAATTATTTTATATGCACGTTTGTTTATAATCTTTTTTTAACTGATGTTTTAGCAAGCGAGTGACAAGTCTTCTATTTGATGTGTATGAATGTGAATTCATAGTGTCCTCACTATCATATTGATTAATCAAATAAATAATTACCAACTGAGGGTTGGATGTAATATTGTGAGGTAAAGCAGGATGCCAAGGCATTATTTTCACACAGTATGGGGCTGCATGCTTTAACCATGTAGGAGTGAACCTTGTTACTTGAAACCAATGTTTTTGTTTGTTTGTTTTTTAAGGTCAAATGAACACTTTTATTGCTTTACTGAACTGTAACATGAAAAATGCAAAAAATGCAATGGTCAATTGTTATTATTATTATACAAATAATAGTCAATAGTGCAGCCTTTCTTATTCAAGACAACTATCTCTTCTGGTAGTTTCTATTCAAGTTGGTAAATGTCTCCTGAGGGATTTTAGTCAATTCTTCCTTGGTAAATTGTTCAACATCATGAAAATTGCTTGGTCTCTGTGCACAGACCCGAACCTTGAGCTCCCTCCACAGATTCTCAATAGGATTGAGATCAGGGCTCTGAGAGGGCCACTCAAGAAACTGGATTTTGGTGTATTTCAAAAAGTCTTTGATGTATACTTTGGGTCATTGTCTTATTGGAAGACCCAGCGAGGACCTAACCATATACTGGCAGCAGATGTCAATCAATCAATCAAAATTGATTTATATAGCGCTTTTTATAACAGTTGTTGTCACAAAGCAGTCCAAGCCTCCAGTGAGCAAGCCAAGGATTACAGTGGCAAGGAACAACTCCCTAAGTGTCAGGGCTGGCTCAGATGCCACGCCCTCTACCTCCGCACGGGGCACCCGAGTCAATGCCAGACTAAATCGGCATAATCAGCAGTGATTAGTCTCAGCTGTTTTATAGGCTTCTTAAGGAAGCTTGTGGAGACGGATCACTGCTGAATCGTTTTGGTCTCAAGCCGTTGCGCTTTCAGCCCGTCTCTCTCTCTCTCTCTCTGTCATATTGTTGCGTTTCAAGGTGTCTCACCACCTCCTTCTCTCTCTCTCTCTCTCTCTCTCTCGTTCCGCTGTTACTTATTCGAGTATCTACCTCCTGCGCCGCTATCTGGCCTCTCTCAAGTTTTCCCTAAGCTGTTTTCTCTTCCTATCTGTTGTTCATTTTTTTGGGAATGTTTTATTTATGTTGCGGCGTTTGCCTGCTGTCAGTCTTTCCCTGACGTCCTTAGTTTCGTTTTTTCATGCGTTGTATCTTTTCCACGTTCTTTCTGTTGCCTTTGTTTTTTTTTCCTCCCGTGCCTAGACGGTTGAGTTTCGTTTTTCACGTGTTGAGTATTCCATGTTGTTTTCTGTTGGATTTTTTCCCCGAGCGCTACGGTCGTGTTTTCTTTTTTATGCGTTGAGATTTCCGCATTGTTTTCTGTGTATAGTTTTACCGTATTCATCCACGGTATTATCTTGTCTGCTTACGCGTTGATATTTCCACGTTGTTTCTGTTTGTAGTTCTACCGTGCTCGCACGGTTTAGTTTCCTTTTCGTTTTTGCACGTCGTGTTTATTTTCTCTAGTTTTGTTTATTGCTCAGGTGTGTGTGTGTGTATGTGTGTGCGCGTTTTCACTCATTTTTTGTGCTCTACATTTTTTACTAACCGGCACTTGGGTCCTCCCTTCTCTGTTTCTTACGTGGTGTGCATGTCTCTGTACTCACCACATTACACTAAGAGCATGAGGAAGAAACCTTGAGAGGAACCAAGACTCAGGGGGGGAACCCATCCTCCTCTGGTCGACGCCGATCACCATAACAACAATTAGAGAGATACAAAAACAAAGAAAAGAGGGGAAGGATAAATAAATCTCATCTTTTTGTGTATTTATATACACAAATTCTCTATGTAATGCCTATTCAGTACTAAACATCTTGATGGTTGGCAATAGTAGACCAGGGCCTCTGAGATACAGTGATGTTATTCTTCAAAATATCCACATTCTTTTTTTTCATGGTCCTATATGCACCCAAACAAGGTTTCCTGTTCCTGAAGCAGCCCCTATTATGCTCCCACCAGCATGCTTCACTGTGGGGACAGTATTGTTAGGGTTGAAGGCTTCATCCTTCCTTCGCAAAACAAAAGCAACATCCATATGCCCAAACAGCTCAGGTTTGGTATCATCAGTTAAAAGGACACACTTTCAAAACTCATCCTTATGTTTCACCACGATGAAGAGCACTCACAACTGTCTTGCATGAAACATCAAGTCCAGAGGAAGCCAATTCAGCAACAATAATCTTTGCAACTGTTTTTGATGTAAAGTTTTGGAGTTTTGGTGTCACATATGATTCCTCCCTCCGCCCCTTTCTTGTGTCATTTGCCCTAACCCTGCCTGTTTTTTGTTCCCATGGTTTTCCCCATGCTATCCATTACACCCCGTACTATGTTTTCCCTGCACCGTGATCATCTGCTCCACCTGTGTGTCGTTTCTATTCCCCAGTCTCAGTGTATTTAGTTTCCTTCGTCCCAGCCTTCATTGTTGGTCATCGTCTGTAAGTCTTGTGTTTCCCTGCCCATTCTGCCCTTGTTCTCTCTCTCGTTTAGTTTACCTAGTTTTCCTGGTTCCCGGTCCACGTCGAATTCGTTGTTTGGTTAGTCTGTCATTGCTTTTGCTCTGCCCCTCTCATTTCTATGTTCCAGTTTGGTTCGTGTTTGCTGTTTACTTCTCTCAGTCGCTGTTGTCTGGTTTGCCCTTGCCCTAGTGTGTTCCTTTCTGGTTGTTCCTTTGTTTATTTTCACCCTGCAGTTTAATTGTTAGTGTCTTGTCTGGTTTTTCTCTTTTATCGTGTACTGAGTTAGTTATGTATGTGATTTGCTCTGTTGTCAATGGTGCTTTATATGTTTGTATCGCATAACGTTGTTAGTGTGGTGGAAAATCTAACATTTTCCTTAATGCTATGCTTTATTAGTATATTGTCGAGGCGGCGAAGAAAGGAGTCTCACGCAAAGAGCTCATTTCAACAAGAGATGTTCTTTATTGAGAACCTCATAGGTTTTTTTAATATTTCCCTTACTGCTCTTTATGGCAACTACCCCACTCAGCTGCACTCACTCCACGGTGAGGGTGTTCCTATGTTTTCCCCACGGAACAAACACATATTCGTCCCCAACCACCATAACTAAAAACATCAAAATAACTATCAACTCACTTATTTTAAACTATTTACAATACCCAGTCTCTCTCTCTCTCATCTCCCAGCCTCCTCTGCTGACGTGTGGGCAGGCTTGTCAGTCCGTGTGCCCGGCGCTGTCACAATATGTTAGACACAATAGTCACATGATATATGTATAAGCTAGGGGTGTATTCAACTAAGGATTTTCATAGTGTAACATGAGGGTTTGTTTGTATGTTTTGTTCTTGTGTGGTGTTTTCTGTTCTGTTCCGATTCCAGGTTCGTCACGGATTTTATCACTACCTGCCCCAGTCCAGTCCAGTCTATCCAGCCCTATCCTATAAAAGGAGGGAGGAACGAGGAAGAGACAGAGACAGGAAGAGACAGAGAGAGGGGGGGGGGAAGGAAAAGGGAACATGTACATGTATTGCTTTTGAGCCTGAAACAGAATTTGTGAATCTCTTGTTGCTGTGAGCATTAATATCTGTTTCTATGTTAGTCTTTATGTATACCTGTTGTGCATCTTGTTGGTAGTACGTTTTGGAGGTAGGGAGTGGCTGCCATTTTGTTTGTATGTATTTATTGTTCATGTTTGGTAAGTGTAGTTTAGTTCATATGTTGTTTGTTTTCTTTGTAAGTATAGTTTGGTAAAGCTGTTTTGGTTCTGAGTGACGTTTTGTTTGTTATTTTGGCCTTGGCCACTCCCGAAGACACTTGCATCTGTCTTATCCACTACTATGTCTGAATACAAGGCAAAATTTTTATCAATTTTTGTCTGGTTGTCCAGTCCCTTTTACATTCAGCTGCTATAAAAACATGCACCTCTATGTTACTGTTCCTCTAGCCTAGACGAGGACGTAACAACAGTCGAATCTGATTCGTCAGCTTTTCTCATTCAGGACTTTATGCCTCTTCAAAGTAAAAACCTAAAACACTCAGATAAATGAATAAACACAGTAGGTTGGCTTTATTCAGCTTTTATTTATTTACTTATTTTTTTAAGAAACGTTAGAGAACATTAACAGTCAGTGTGCATTGCGCATATCGAACTGTCAGACAGGCACTGCGCAAAATGTCAAAAATATTTTACATAAAATATTCCTGCACCAAAAAAATTACAAGGAAAGGTTCAAGTAACGGGGTTTAAAAGCAAACAACAACAAAAATGTTTATAGGCCTACTTGCTGAGACGCACCGCGACGAGACGACACGACTGAAACGACAAACTTTTTTTTCGCCTTACGCATTTTTAATGGTATGCCATGTTGGTTGTTGTCGTGCGAAATTAAAGACGTTGATGACATAACTTGCACTTTACTTTGTTTGATTTATCTGTTTTTCAAAATACTTTTGAAGTTTTTCAGTAGCCATTATAATCTTGGCAGATGCTGCGCGTATTCTGTAGCGTGTTCAACTCCGCTCGTTTGGATTGTGCAACAGCAGGGTGTGATTTATTAATGTGTAGTAAGGAAGATGCCTATTGTTAATACGCAAACATCATTTTTAAATATTTAATAACAGAAATTAGGATGATTTTATTTGACAAAAGGCTATATATAACGAAAACAAAGACATTTCATGTAACAACTAATGCTTATCTGCATCCTTGGGCACCCCCAGGCAGTTAGAATGGTACATTCGACTATGACGTTCATAGTCGACTAGGGGGTATAGTCGACTATAGTCGAATCAGTGACTATTGCAGGTAACCCCTAGTATAAGCTAGAGCTTTTACCTATATATACTGTGAATCTTCTTCTTTCGGCAATTCCCGTTTAGGGGTCGCAACAGCGGATCAAACTCCTCCATCTGGCCCTGTCCTGAGTGCCCTCCACTGACACACCAGCCACTCTCATATCCTCTACCACTGTATCCATAAACCTCCTCTTAGGTCTACCTCTACTCCTCTTGCCTGGAAGTTCCATTTTCAAGACCCTCCTACCAATATATCTCTCCTCCCTCCTCTGTACATGTCCAAACCATCTCAATCTCGCTTCTCTAACTTTATCTCCAAAACATGCTACATGTGCTGATCCTCTAACAAACTCATTTCTGATCTTGTCCTTCATCACTCCAAATGAGAATCTCAACATCGTCAACTCAGACACCCATCTCCCTCACCTGTCTCTTTGTCAGTGCCACTGTCTCCAGTCCATACAACATAGCAGGACTCACTACTGTCCTATAGATCTTTCCTTTCATTCTAGCCGACACCCTTCTATCATAGATCACCCCAGACACTTTATGCCATCCACACCACCCTGCCTGCACTCTCTTCTTTACCTCTCTTTAACTTCCTCCATTACTCTGTACCCTCGACCCTAAGTAGGTAAACTCGTCAACCTTCACCAAATCAACTCCTTGTAACTAGACCTGTCCACCGTCTGCCCTCTCATTCACACACATGTACTCTGTTTTACTCCTGCTCACTCTCATCCCCCTGCTCTCCAAAGCATATCTCCATCTTTCCAAGCTCACATCCACCTGCTCCGTACTCTCACTAAAGATCACAATGTCATCAGCAAACATCATAGTCCAAGGGGACTCCTGCCTGACCTTGTCCGTCAGTCTGTCCAAGACAATTGCGAACAGAAAGGGACTCAGGGCTGATCCCTGATGTAGTCCTACCCCCACTTTAAACCCGTCTGTCATTCCTACCGCACATCTCACTGCTGTCACACTGTTCTCATACGTATCCTGAACCACCCTCACATACTTTTCTGCTACTCCTGACTTCCTCATACAATACCACAGCTTCTGTCTTGGTACTCTATCATAAGCTTTCTCTAAAGCTGGGCGTACACTGTGCGATTTTTGGCCCATTTTCAGCCGATTTTTCACTCGTGCGACTATTTTTGCGATCGGGCCGAGTTTTGGCTCAATCGCGTGCTGTGCATCGTATAGTTTACACAGGTAAACGAGGAGCGATTCACACCTCACGACCAACTCCCGATCAGAAATCGCAGCGTCACAAGAATATCAAACATGTTTGAAATTCAAATCGCTCCTCGTGAGAGTATCTCACTGTTGAAGCAGCTCCACGAGCCGACTCCCGCAACCTCTCACACTGCGCATGCGCGAACGGCAGAAGAGGACGTAAAATCCTCTGTGTGTGCGCGCGCGCATGTGCGAGTTAATTTCTTTTTTGATGAAATCATTGAAATATTGTTTGATTAGCAAGCAATAATTGCTAGTTGCAAATATACATCATAAAACACAAGTTAATGGTACTTTTTCAGTGAATGAGGTGAAAACCCGCATCTGCCCAGCCATTTTTTTGTTCATGCACATCGCCTTTTTTTAGGTGTTTCTAGACACAGAAATGGCACAAATTGCCAAGGCATTTTGGACATTTCAGATGAGCGTCTCTCCCATTTTTATGATGCAGTTCCGGATACAAGAGTCCGATATGTGGTGTAAGGACGTATAGTGTGAGCAGTCAGGTCGCATGAGAGCGTCGGGTCGTATAGTGTGAGTTTAATAATCGTGAGTTGTGAACTTTTAAACCCTGCGATTTAGTCGTATAGTTTGAGCTGGAGCTGAGTACACGATTTAAAATATCGTACAGTGTACGCCCAGCTTAAGTAAACAAACACACAATGTAAATCCTTCTGTCCTTCCCTATACTTCTCCATTAACACTCTCAAAGCAAACATAGCATCTGTGGTGCACTTAGCTGGCATGAAACCATACTGCTGCTCACAGATCTCAACCTCTTCTCTAAGCCTAGCTTCCACTACTCTTTCCCAGATTTTCAGGCTGTGACTGATCAACTTTATTCCCCTGTAATTACTACAACACTGAACGTCGCCCTTATTCTTGAAAACCGGCACCATTATGCTTTGTCTCCACTCCTCAGGCATCCTCTGACCTTCCAAAATTCTGTTAAATAACCCAGTCAAAAAGTCCACTGCTGTCTCGCCCAAACATTTCCATGCCTCCACTGGAATATCATTCAGTCCAACTGCCTTACCACACTTTATTCTCCGAATTGCAGCTCTTACTTCCTCCTTGATTACCTGGGGCACTTCCTGATTCACAAACACTACCACTTCTAACCTTCTTTCCCTTTCATTCTCTTGATTCATCAGTTCCTCAAAATACTCCTTCCACCTTCCCAAGACACTCTCCTCATCAGACAACACATTTGCATCTTATTCCTTTATCATCCTAACCTGCTGCACATCCTGCCCATCACGGTTTCTCTGTCTTGCCAATCTGTACAGATTCTTTTCCCCTTCCTTAGTGTCCAACTTCTCATACAGCTTGCTATATGCCTTCTCTTTAGCTTCTGCCACTGCTCTCTTTGCCTTACAACACATCTCCTTGTACCTCTGTCTACTTTCTTCATCTCGCTGAAAATCCTAATTCTTTTTAGCCAACTGCTTTGCTCTCAAACTGTCCTGAACTTCCTCATTCCACCACCACGACTCCTTGTCTATCTTCCTCTGTACTGAGGTCACCAAGTACCTTCCTAGCCACATCCCTCACTGCATTTGAAGTCTCATCCCAGGTATCCAGAACACCACCATCATTACCCAGTACCTGCCTCACTAATCCCTGAATTTTACACCACAGTCTTCATCCTTGATCTTAGGTTCCGCTCTCACTCTCTTCCTCTTCTTCACCTCCAAAACCATCCTACATATCACTATCCTATGCTGTTTAGCTACACTCTCCGCTGGTAACACCTTGCAATCACTAACCTCTTTCAGGTTTTGTCTCCTACAGATGATATAGTCGACCTGTGTGCATCTTCCCTCACTCTTATATGTTATCCTGTCCTCTTCCTTTTTCTTAAAGTAAGTGTTAACTACATCCATCATTATCCTTTTAGCAAAATCTACCACCATTTGTCCTTTCTACTCTAATTATCTCAAGATGTACATATAGCAAAAGGATAATTCAGGATTCAAACTGAAGTAGACAGTTGGGCCAACATATTGATTCACCTCCAGGCTTATATTTCCCAAATTTTGGCTCCATGAGAGTCTCTAATACAGAAAAAAAACTGTGTTGATTTTAGGGATTTAAAGTGTGTAAATGTACACTGGTGATGTAAACTCTGTCATGCTCTGTTTTTTGTGATTCAACAGGGTGGTGTTTGACAAAATAAATAATATAGGGCATGTACATGGAAGTACTCAAGAAATCCACAGTAATGTTCACATGGTGTCCAAGGCATCTCCAAAGTGCCACACCTTTATCCAAATGACCCACACCCTTATCCACTATACATCAAGAGCATGCAACTTTTTTTTACAAAAAAAAAAAAAAAAAACATCTCACAGAAAGTCCTCAAAGTTAATTACCTATAGTTTCATTATTAAGTGGCCAAAAGATGTATAAGATATAGCTTCCAAGAGGCTAGCTAAGCTAACCATTCCAAGAGGCTAAACCCAAATCTGGTCACCCTATCTTATCAAACTTCTGGTTTATCATTCTGCCCAAACTCGACATAAACTCCAGTTAAAGTAAACCTTTTCTTTTTCTATGCTATCCAAAAGGTCGAAATATTAACTAACAAAATAATCTACAACTGCTTCAGTTTCACCAAACAGAGTCAATCCCGTGTGCTCTGGAGCTTATATTAGTTTAGCTTAGCTTACCTTAGGTTAGCATGGCTTGATTCATTTACAGTTACATTTACGGCATTTAGCAGACGCTCTTATCCAGAGCTACTTACAAAGTGCTTTGCTTCTGATCACAGAATACATCCTAGGAAATAGTACAGATAGGCAAGAATTCAAGACACCATTGAGTCAGACTACTACTAAACTACAGGAGTCTACCTAGTGTTTTGCAAGTTAGACATTTGCCAAGAAGCACAAATAACCATAGACAGACATACAATTTAAGAACAACGGCAAGTGGTATCAGCCGAGTTAGTGCTCTGGTAAGAACTCAACAAACAGGTGAGTCTTCAGTCTACGCTTGAAGATAGCAAGAGACTCTGCAGTCCTAGCAGCTAATGGAAGATCGTTCCACCATCTTGGAGCCAGGACGGAGAATAGTCTGGAGCTTTGTCTTCCATGAGACTTTAAGCATGGAGTTTCAAGTCGAGCCAAGCTTGAGGTTCTAAGTGTTCGCTGTACAGATCGGCTTTTTACCATGGACATCATGTAGGGAGGGGCCAGTCCATTTTTGGCTTTGTAAGCAAGCATCAAGGTTTTATATCTGATGCGTGCCGCTACTGGAAGCCAGTGAAGAGAGCGTAGTAGAGGAGTCACATGTGAGAACTTGGGTAGATTGAAGACCAGTCATGCTGCAGCATTCTGAATTAGTTGTAGAGGTCTGATGAATTGCATCAGTCCAGCTTAAAGATTACTTGAGACTGCACAAGCACTTGAGTAGCTTCCTGTGAAAGGAAGGGTCGTATTCTCTGTATGTTGCAGAGGAGAAATCTGCAGGATCTGGTCAGCTTTGAAACATGTGTTGAGAAGGACAACTCGTTGTCCAACGTTACACCCAGGCTTCGAGCAGTCCCCTGTTTCATTACTGATATGTCTTGTTGTGATGCACATTGAAATTCCCAAAGACAAAAAAATCACGAATCACGGTAAGTGACGTGTTAATTTTTTCAGCTTCGACTGAGCTATTGGCTAGAGCAGCCATCAATCACTTTGAAGGCGTCAGCATGGTTGCTTTTGCAGAAATTGTATACCCCCCCTCCCTTCCCCCTTCACACCTGGCCAGGCAGAGGTGTGAAAAGCTTTTCATTCATAAAATAATATTAATTAAAGTGTCGTTTGTACCGCGAGATAGGACTCCATGCCTCGTCCTTGTCTGGCACCCCAGAGTCATATTACCACGTTTTACAAACAAGGACTTGATCTTGGAGAGACCATTATGTGTATATTTATTTATTATATTTATATTTTTTTACATGCAAATGTGCACTATTTCCTTTCATTTTCTCCAGTAAGGAAGGATTTTATTTCATATGTATTTGTTTTTGAAATGTGTGAAATGTTTGAAAATATATCGAAAATATATCGAACTTGTTTTCAACATTCTGTCTTGTCATTTTCCACATTTTGTAAATGCATTACACTCTTGTGTACATACAGTAAACTTTAAGAATACTTTAAGGAGTATATTTCAAGTACATAAATAGTAAGCTACAAGTAATATGCCAAGCAAACTTAAAGTAAACTAGTGAAATAACAGTATACTTAAAGTATACAATAAAAATAGACTCAAAGTATATAACTACTACAATGGCAGTATATTGATAAGTGTACTTGTGGTATATTTTAAGCATACGAGAAGGATATACCAAGTACATTGATAGCATATAGATGAGTATACTAGTTTTATACTTTTGAAAACTTAAAATGAACTTTAAAGTATACTTTTATAAACTAGAAATGTTCCAATTTAGTCCGAAAAAGTATTAAATTGGTATAATTTCTAGTACACTTAAAGTATATGGTCTGTAGTATACTTGCTATACTTACAGTTGTGATCAAATTTATTCAACCCCCAATGCTGCGAAGGGTTTTATGGAATTCAGTGCACATTTGTAATTGTGTTCATAATGAAATCTTACAAGGACTTGTTAAAGAACTAAATGCAACTAAGATAGCATCAATTTTTTTTGTCATAAAGTATTAAATGGCCTTTTTGTGATTTCTTCATTGACACAATTATTCAACCCCTTTACGACTACCACTCCTAAGAACAGAGGTTCATTCCAGTGTTTTCCATCAGGTATTGAAAACATCTGTGGATGTCAACGAGCAGCAATCAAGCATGATAAGCACCAATTAGGCAGATTTAAAAGGACTGTGATACTCAGCTCCTTCTAGACATCTACTGGTGTGTTTCCAAGCATGGTGAAGGCAAGAGAATGGTCCCAGAAGACAAGAGAAGAGGTTATTGCTCTTCACAAGAATGGCAATGGATATAAAAAGATTGCGAAGTTGTTAAATATTCCAAGAGACACTATCGGAAGTATCATTCGCAAGTTCAAGTTAAAGGGCACAGTGGAAACGTTACCTGGTCGTGGCAGAAAGAAGATCCTGACCGCGACTGCTGTGCGCTACCTGAAGCGTAATGTGGAGAAAAATCCCCGCGTGACTGCTAAGGAACTGAAAAAAGACCTGTCAGATGTGGGCACTGAAGTTTCAGCTCAGACAATAAGGCGCGCACTGCATAACGAAGACCTCCATGCCAGAACGCCCAGACGCACCCCCTTGCTGACTCCAAAGAACAAGAAAAGTCGACTGCAGTATGCCAAAAGTCATGTGGACAAGCCACAAAGGTTTTGGAACAGTGTACTGTGGTCAGATGAAACTAAATTAGAACTGTTTGGGACAATGGACCAGCGCTATGTTTGGAGAAGGAAGAACCAGGCTTATGAACAAAAGAACACCTTGCCTACTGTGAAGCATGGCGGGGGGTCAATTATGCTTTGGGGCTGTTTTGCTTCTAATGGTACAGGAAAGCTTCAACGTGTGCAGGGTACCATGAATTCCCTTCAGTACCAGGAGATCTTGGAGGAAAATGTGATGGAGTCAGTCACAAACCTGCGGCTTGGGAGACGTTGGACCTTCCAACAGGACAATGATCCGAAGCACACATCCAAGTCCACTAGAGCATGGTTGAACATGAAAGGCTGGAACATTCTAGAGTGGCCATCGCAATCACCAGACTTAAATCCAATTGAGAACCTCTGGTGGGACCTAAAGAAGGCAGTTGCAGTGCGCAAGCCTAAGAATGTGACTGAACTGGAGGCTTTTGCCCATGAAGAATGGGCTAAGATACCCATAGGTCGCTGCAAGACACTTGTGTCAAGCTATGCTTCACGCTTGAAAGGTGTCATAACTGGAAAAGGATGTTGTACTAAGTACTAAAAAATAATGTCACTAGGGGGTTGAATAAAACTGATAATGATGTGAGCACAGTAAAGACATTTGTGGTTATTCCATCATAAATATTATGTTATGTTTGTCTAATTTATAAGTGCCTCTTTGATATAATTGTAAATAAGATGACTGAAATGATCAAAATCAATGTCAAACTGGCCAAAACACTTTATTTCAGTGGGGGTTGAATAAATTTGATCACAACTGTATACTGAAGTATTCTTAATAAATGAACTTTAAGTATACTACTTTTTGCTAAGGGTCCTGTAGTTTAGTAGTAGTCTGACTCAATGGTATCTTGCATTCTGGCCTATCCGTACTATTTCCTAGGATGAATTCTGTGATTGAATGCAAAGCACTTTGTAAGTCGCTTTGGATAAGAGCGTCTGCTAAATGCCGTAAATGTAAATGTAATATGTGTTTTAGTGGGTGAAAATGCGTTCGCAAACTCTGTCTTAATAGGTGAAAAGTGCTTAAGGTTCTTACAAAAGGTTGAACCTGTTGTGACTAACTAAGTGAAATGTGCTCATGTTTCTGCCAAATGGGTGACACTTTCAATAAATGGGTTTAGGACACTGAGAATTTGGTTCAGACAACAGAGTTTTGTATTTTAGCAATTGAGGAAAACTGTAATCAGTCATGAAATAATTTTCTGCACCTAATCAAGTATATAATACGTATGTACCACATATAGAACTGTGTCTAAGAAAGTGTAATCGAGCCAATCAGTTAGTGGCAGCTGCCCAATCAGCTAACAGCATATAAATCACCACACCCCTTTTTGTCTTACAAGGCTTTAAATTTAAGGTGAATCTGCATTAGAAGAAAGGAAGGTTTTTCTTTATGCCACTATGAATATTCTTGGATTATTACATTTAACTTCACTAGTCATAGCCAAGTGTGAGTATACACCTTTACCATTTGCAAAAAGTATTCATTTATAAAAAATAATTTGTGAGAGAAAGAAAATGTTTAAACAGTAAAAGTATTAGAATTTTAGAGAGAGTTAAACTTTGTAGTTTATGGTATGATCTTAGTTTCACTTTGATTGTACCTTAACATTTTAAGGTGGATCTGCTGGGGTTATCTCACAGCTGGAGTCTATAGTGAGGGTACAGTCTGGATTTTCCACCACACTTCAGTGCTTCGTTCTGCCAGATGGGGATTTTTCAGTATTTTGGATGAAGATTCCTCTGAACAAAGCCCCAGTGGTTATCGCCACTGCTAAAGCACACAAAGATGCTGTAGACGTGTATGAACAATTTAAAAACCATTCCAGAATCACAGTCACATGGAACAGAGTTACCTTCAATTTGTCATTTACATCAGTAGAACAGACAGACACTGCAACCTACATTTGTGGCAGATATGAATTTGGAAGATATTTCTTTGGAAATGGGAGCACGCTGATCCTTGAAGAAGAAGAAGATGATGATGATGATGATAATGATGATGGTAAGTTTGCGCAAAATATGGAAGAACTTAGAGTATGAAATAATATGACCACAGATTATTTGTCGAAGGTTAAGATGTTCTTTGTCAAAATCATATCAGTGGGTTTATCGATAAAGAAAAAGCTGCATCAGTAATTAATATCTAAGGTCTATGATGAGCCACTGCACAAAGCCTATAAGGGTGATCTGGGAAAAAGGAGTAATCAGCCTCAGTGGCTACTGATACAAACTGAATGATTTGTGAAAGACTGATTAATTGAAAAATATAAAAAGTGATGTCTACAATTTCTATTGAAAAGAAATAATGTGAATAAACATCATTAGCTTTCGAAATCCTGATGAATGTGATTAGATTTTATGGAAGAAAAAAAAAACGTTGATCCATTGTGATGTAAATCACAAAAAGTGCATTTCAGTAACAAATAAAAGCTTAATAAATGCAGCTTGAAAGATGAACAAAATGCTGGATTAATCATATCAATATTACCACAACCGCACTATAATGAATAACACATATAAGAGCAAAATGTTGGCTCTCTCAGACTGGGTATATTAGTTATTTTTGTTAAATCAGTTTGCATAGTTTTAACCTGTTGCTGGATATATTCAAAGTTGTATCCATTAATTTTAGATAAAACTTTGTTGAAGGGTGAGTCTACTTGTAAATGTATATCTTTTTTTCATAATTTGAACCAATTGCTGCAAGACAAAGAAGAGAAACACAGTGGGCTTGATCAGATCCTGATACCAGCATTAGCAGCAACTAATGTGGCCTCAATATTTGTAATTAGTTTACTATTTTACCACTTGAAGAAGACCAAATCAGGTAAAAATACTTGGAATGCTTATTTCCTTATACATTGTTAATTTAATATCCATTCCTCTAAAAAGAAAGTATCATGAAATTAGTAATGTTAAATTATAATTAAATTATATACTATTACTGTAACATACTGACATTTGTCTTCACTAAAATAAATTTTAGAGTGTCCATTATGCATTTGTATTTTCCTTTTGCAGGTTTAACAGGAGTAACTAGTAGTGCAGACCATGACCATGTGAGTTACTTGTTGATTAAATAAATAGTGCAATACACTAAAATCATAAAGCTGTAAAACAAATGCAGGTCCAGACGGGTTCTCGAATTAATATGGTTTTAATATATGAATAATGAATTTTTAACTGAAGTTTGATATATTTTGATATATTTTGATTAGTGGTGGGCCGTTAACGGCGGTCGTTAATTTGATACTCTTATCGGGCGATATAAAAATTATCGCCGTTAATCTATTTTTAAAGTTGGGTTGGGAACTGGGTCAAAATGGGTAAACAAACTAGGATGACTTTCAACTTGATAGTTTAGCTCGGCTGTATTCCTAACCAAATTGCACAGTAGGGGCGAGAACGAGTTTTTAAACCTGTGAATTACAAATCGTACGTGTTTTTACATGGATGCAGCCACGAAGTCGCCAGGTTTGCTTCATGGAAAATTCATTTTTAGGAACGTAAAGTGTTACCGGAGCGGAGCTCGGAGCAGTCGTTTTCTGCATGGTCCTAGCGCTAGATTCGTCGCTATTTAAATATTTATTTTTAACCGTTAAAATTAACTGACTTTTGAAAATTACGTCCGTGAGGTTAAATGTACTAAATGTTGGCTTACATTTCAAATATCATGTTTAGCTGAATAAACATGTTATTTAATGTACAGTATGTAGGCTTACAAATTCATGTTTAACTGAATAAACCGTTGAACACGAGTAGCCTACATTTTATTGAGCATGTTTTTTTTTCTTCAAGTATCAAAGTAGAACAGCTTCCTCAAGCAGTCATTGATGCATTTTGGAAATAGGAGATGAGCCCCTGGTCTATTGCACCCTCTGTATTAAGAAACCCTATCTCAAAAACGGACTTTTAGTCATTACTTGGGTAGCACGCATATGAGCCATTTTAATATAGATTAATCTAGATTAATTTCAAGATTTCAGTGAGATTCATCTAGATAAAAAAAAATAATCTATGCCCACCCCTAATTTTGATATGATATATTTTGTCCAACAGAACACAGATGAAGTCAACTATGCTGCTCTCACATTTGAACACAAACGAAAACAATTTGTACAAAAGAAGGTCAATGTGGACCCAGTTATATATGGAGTTGTGCAAACCCAAGAGGAATTATAGTTCAATGAAAAATTACCATGCCCATTGTACATACAAAGTTCACCATTGTAACATAATTTAAAATCACAGAGCTGTTCATAACATTCTTATAAAAAATTGTATATCCCTTCCTACATACCCCTACATTGTTTAAATAAATAAAATAATAAAAGTAATAAAAATGTAATGATTGGGTCATTGTTTCTTTCACTTTCTCCATGGTTTCATATTATCTTAAAAGGAATATGTAAGAGTGTGACGCCGGGGGCGTCGGGACAGAGGCAGCCGGAGACGTGGGTTGGACAGAAGGTGGTTTATTATCCATGGCAACCAGTAACACTCGTAGCACGTAATGCACGGTAAAGCTCGTAGCGCATACACTGTATATGCAAGGTAAAGCTCGTAGCGCATACACTGTAGACGCAAGGTAAAGCTCGTAGCGCATACACTGTAGACGCAAGGTAAAGCTCGTAATGCATACACTGGAGATGCAAGGTAAAGCTCGTAGCGCATACACTGTGGATGCAAGGTGAGGCTCATACACACACGGTGGGGACGTGCTGTCAACCAGAGACGCTCGTGTAGCGGCAATGTGCAGCACTGGACCAGACGACCTGCGGGCTTAAGAAGTGCAAAGTAAACAAGAAACAGGTGCTCAGTATGATGGTGATTGCGACTGTGGGAGTGGCTGCGTGCGCGGGGGTGTGTGCTGGGATCGGCTGCTGGCCGGGTTGCGCGCCCTCTGGTGGCGACCCGGCCCCCTCACCGTGACAAAGAGTGTGGCACCCCCATCCCCTGTATAGGCTCCCTTGTACGTACTTGTTATTATTGCTGTGTTTGTTGTGTCCTTTAATGTCCTTAAAATTGCGGCAAAGGGGAATTGAAAAATTACAGATGAACGGGACAATATCCTGTTCAATAACAAACAACAGGAGGTTGAATGGAATGTTGCTAGAAAAACATTCCAAGGTCTTTTATCAGTCCTCGTAGTTCCAAAATGTCGAAAGCGATAAGTGACCTGGTGAAAAGTCTGTATTTTCCGCAAAGAAAACAAAAAGCTGGCAGTGCAGTAGAACAAACTCTCAAGAAACAGTACAGCTGGAGAGACTCAGGCAGGGACTCAGGCGACCTAGGGACTGGTGTCATATAACCACTTTTTCTTGGCAACATGCTGCATCGACAGCAGGAAACTGTGGGTCTAAACAGTGACTGGAGAGAGGGTGAAATAATGAGCTGCACATGGAAAAAAATCAACTAATAAAGAGGAGAGCAGGAAAGAGCAATGCCTGCAAGTGAGATTGGGTATAATAGGGTGTATGTGTAGAAGTGGCCGTGTATGGCAAAACGAACATTTACCACACAAATGCAACAGGGAATAGACTCAAAGACAAGCAACAAGCAGAATATTGACACATATTAAAATGTGCAGAGGCCATTTTCAGCCCATATTTAGACATTTTTGAGCCTCTTGTACTAGTACACTTTAACACTAGTTATCTAGTTCTGGCTTTCACTCCCTTCCCTGGTTTTTGCTCGGCTTCTCTGTCTCGTCTTAGTACCCTGACGCTGCTCTTCGAATTTGAACAAAGAAAACGGATTTGATTACGTGGTCTCTAAAAGCAATTGACACTATTTTTTCCATGAGAAATCATGGTGCGGGAGAACCCATATGTCCGGACGGAACATTCTGAGCGGGATATGTGATTGACTCGTGGGGGACATGACGTGGTTTGTGTCTCGCGCCTCTCCGTGGAAGTTGTTGAGGATGTGTACTTATTTGGAACTTTGAATGCTGGGGTTCTGCTGATTAGATGTGGTGTTGCTCTGGTGTATCGGGAAATTAAAAAGAGTGGGGTCAGATATTGATCACCCATGATAATTGCCCAACATGATTGATGCGATGGGTAGAGCTGTTGGAATGCAGACTGTGACTGTTAGTAAAAGCTTTGATTCGATTGTGGAAGGGTATCAATGCTCTATGTGTGAATTTGGATCAGTTGGGGGACCACTGACTTAAGAGTTTCATGTGCTCAAGGACGGGCTCCTTGCTAAATCCTTCATTCTTGCTTATCTACATTGGCGCCCAAACAAAATCCTCCCAGAAGAGAAATTCAACCTGTCCTGTCTTCGTTTAAGGCAAGAATATGGGCAAATTTTGTTTTTTATCGAATACCTGGAAAAACCGAACTTGACATGAGCTACATTGTGTGCAAGACTTCCAAAATGAAGCTCAAGAATTTTGGGAATAATACAAATGCACAGGCTCACCTAACCAGGCATCACCTGGAGTTAAAAGATTCGGAGCACAGTCAGCCACCAGCAGCAGACTAACGCACACTGCAGTCCTTCACCAAACTGTCCGCTAATTCCGAGTGGGCAAAAAAATTAACCAGGTCTATCGCCTGCTTCATCGTCAAAGACTTACGACCTTACAGTGTGGTGGAGAACGAGGGGTTCATATACATGTTGCAGACAGCGGAGCCGAGGTACGCCATTCCATCCCATAAGTTTTTCACTGAGACTGCTGTGCCACAGCTTTACCAAGAAACTAAAAGGAAGGTCGCAAGTACCTTAACCAAAATGACCAGCACTAACGTGATGCATGGACATCAAGGGCCACCCAGTCTTTTATAACATTTAGAGCTCACTATATAACAGACACGTGTCTGCTCGAATCCCGTGTTTTGCAAACTCGTGTAATGCATGAAAGCCACACGGCTGTGAATATTAATGCGATGTTTCACTCCTTTGCTGATGAATGGGAGCTCACTGTTGCGGATCTGGTGATTGTAACCAATAATGCTGCTAACATGTGTAGGTACCATGCTAAACCAGCCAGTGGCAGTATCTTTGTTTAGATAGTCCCCAGCTGGCACACGACCGACCTTCAACGTTGAAATGTGGTTGAAATATAGTTGAAATACTGTCTGTTGTTGTTTCAACGTTGAAACAACGTTGAATCAACGTTTAATGTTAAATGGTTGCGCAAACGTTGAACTATTAACGGTGAATCAACGTTTAATGTTAAATGGTTGCGAAAACGTTGAACTATTAATGGTGAATCAACGTTTAATGTTAAATGGTTGCGCAAACGTTGAACTATTAACGGTGAATCAACGTAATATCTTCAACCTGCCTTTGTATTACCAAAAACACATACAATAAAAAAGTACAAACAACACTTTGGCATTGGCTGAGGGTTTTGAAAGAGGTATTAATTATTATTATTATTAGTAGTAGTAATAATAATAATAATATAATTTTTTAAAATTAATTCGTCCAAAAACGTCGTCAAAAACAGGCAGGTATTAACCAGGAAGACAACATCAGGCAATTAAACGGTTTTAAATGTTTTGAGGCAGAAACAAAACTTCGCAATGACAAATCAACAGGTTTAAAGAGAGTTTGCAGGGTAGTCGTGGCCTGGCGGTTAGGGAGCTGGTCTTGAGACCGAAGGGTCGTGGGTTCGAGTCCCAGACTTGAGGCCATGAGGTTGTGTGGTGGTACTCCGAGTTAAATGAAAGACTAAAAAAAAAATAAAATTGTTCTTTTTTCATTATGGCATACAGTTGTTTTTTTCCTCTCTCCCATGCAATTTTGAGCATCATGAAAGGGAATTTTATGGTTTATTCAAGGTTGAATGTATGACGTTGAAACGACGTTGGCATATCAACGTTGATTCACCTTTCAAAATCGACACAAAATCCAACGTTGATTCAACCATCACTTTCGACGTTGATTCAACGTCGATTCAACGTTGAAATGCCTGCTGGGTCTTCATCAAGATTTTTATACACAAAGTTCTCTTTGCTGTGCATGCAACCATCTTTTCTTTATCTGAATAATTGACTACATGTAGTCTTCCCCATTCTCAGACACACCACATTAATTTTTAGTTATTAAGCCAGCTTCATTACCCTTTGTTCTGACCACGTTAGAATAAACCAGCTGATCTCATGAACATGCATTTGCGCTGCTCTACTGTTTAAAATCGGCGCCATTTTAGTCGCTTTGTTCTCCATAGGATAACTGAGATTACAACTCCCGCCTCCTCACACGTGCACAAGCGCACGCACACATTTACTCTCCTCTCCTTTTTACGCACACACACACACACACACACACACAAGATGATTCACTGTAAATATACTGATCCTTGTTGATGCTGTTTGTTTTAGAATAGTTGGTTTTAAATAAATGTATCATTTATTTTCACCAAATTGTCTGTGTTGATTCATTCAAAAGTGGTTGTTGCCAAAACCTCCAAAGAATTCACAGTTAAATCCTTCAGATACCAAACCATTAATTGCCTTTAGTTGATAACTAAATGTTATGGTTCTGGTATAATTAGAATATGAGACTAATTCTAAATTAATGAGACTGATTAATAATTAAGGTAAAACAAATTATATCTACTTTAAATGATTAGTAGGTGAAACCCCTACACATGCTAGCTGCTACACAGATTGATAACTTGACACACATTACATGTTTCGCCCACACTTTGAACCTGGCTGCCCAACGAGCTCTGAAGCTAACTACAGTGTCACGACTGCTTGGAAGGATCAGGCACATTACTGGTTTCTTCCACCGCAGCACCGTCGCAAATCATGAACTGCAGGAGAAACAGAAACTTCTACAGTTACCGCTGCACAAACTGAAAACGGCATGACATGATTGAGCGATTCCTAGAACAGCAGCCTGCTATATGTGCCGCGCACCTCTCTCCACAGGTGAGAAGATGTGGAAGTGACATCTGTACACTAAGTGACATGGACATCTCCACTGCTGAGGAAATAGCATCAGCACTAAAACCAATGAAAGATGCAACCTACATAATGTCTGAGGATTCTACACCTACACTCAATTATTGCTCCTTTACATGCTCAGTTGCTGCATGACACAGAGGCAACTGGTGTTGCTGCTGACTAGGGGTGGGCATAGATAATTTTTTTTAATCTAGATTAATCTCACTGAAATCTTGAAATTAATTTAGAATAATCTATATTAAAATGGCTCATATGCGTGCTACCCAGGTAATGACTAAAAGTCAGTCATTGAGATAGGGTTTCTTAATACAGAGGGTGCATTAGACCAGGGGTTCATCTGCTGTTTCCAAAATGCATCAATGACTGCTTGAGGAAGCTGTTCTACTTTGATACTTGAAGAAAAAAAACATGCTCAAAAAAATGTAGGCTACTCGTGTTCAACGGTTTATTCAGTTAAACATGATACTGTACATACTGTACATTAAAAGGGGTTGATAGCATGTTTATTCAGCTAAACATGAGATTTGAAATGTAAGCCAACATTTAGTACATTTAACCTGTTTTTGGCGGTGGCGACTCTTCCCCTGGGCTGCATCGGTACTTGACCCAGCGTCAGCAGTATTAGCAAATGGGTGCTTTGCGTTTAAATGATACTTCACACTGGTAGAACTCCTACAATAAACTAATTCCGCGTTGCATGAGGTGCAAACAACTTTAGTCTTGTCAATTTCTCCATTAGGAAGCTTCCTAAAAATTAGTTTTCCATTAAGCAAACCTGGTGACTTCGTGGCTGCATCCATGTGTCACAGTGACAGCTCCCGATCCCTCCTTTTTGGCGTGTGTTAATGTCGTCTGCGTCTGGTTATGTCCATGTTTGTATTTCCGTGGGTGTGGGTTGTCTGCGTGCGTGTTCGTCAGTCTCACCTGTGGCTCGTCTCGTCATTACTGGGGGATGGTGTAGTGCAGTCATACTCATCTCACGGCCCGCGGGCCAAATCCGGCCCGTGATTGGGTGGTGACTGGCCCGCGGCCACTTCTTGTAATTGCTCAAAATTCAAATAATTTACACATTTTAATTTTTATGGTGTAACAAATGCTGAATAATTCCCCCTTGTGTTCACAAAGGGAACTGTCTGTAAGACGAGTCCTCTGAATCATTAGTTTGTACACGGCCCTTTAGGTCCTAGCGATTTGGGCCTTTAAGGTAGTGAACAGTTTGCGCAGGTCAATAATCACTGCTGATCTGCGCGGAAAAGACGTGTCCTTAAATGAATATCTTGGCAAAAAAATGAGTGAGGTTAGTAAGCGGAGAAAAGTTGACGTCGAAAACAGACAGTTTAATAACAAATGGACAGATGGGTTTGCATTCATTTTGCCACCTCATGCCAATGCAAAACCGTTGTGTTTAATTTGCCAAAAGACAGTTGCTGTATGCAAAGTTGCTAACATTAAGCGCCATTACGAGTCAAAACATGCTAGCTTCAGTGCAACTTTTCCGGTTGGTAGCATTGCACGAAAAGACAAAATTGAGGCCTTAAAGTTGTCTTATTCTACCACATCAACCATCTTTACGACTTCCACTACTGCTGCTGAAAAAGCCACCGCTGCTTCGCTGCGTGTAACCTGGGAGCTGGCTAAAAAGGGCAAGCCATTTGTGGATGCTGAGCTTGTGGAAGTGTGCACATTGGGAATCGTGGAGGAGTTGTTTGCCAGTGACAAACACAAAGATGACATCGTTAACCGTGTGAAGCAGGTTCAGCTTTCGGATTCAACGGCGGCACGGAGACTAGAAACTTTGTATGAGGACAGTTTTTCTGCTTTACTTGCTGAACTGAAGTGTGTGGATTACATGTCAGTAGCTGCGGACAAGTCTACAGATGCAACAGACACTGCACAGCTGTCCGTGTTTGTGAGATATTTTAACGGGGAGCTTTTCAAAAAGGAGCTGCTGTGCCTTTTGCCCCTCAAGAGCAATACAACAGGTGAGGCCATGTACAATTCTATGAAAAGTTTCTTTGATAAGAATTCTCTGGAGCTGGATAAAATCAACCTCCTTGTAACTGACGGTGGGCCATCTATGATAGGACGAGAGAGGGGCTTAGCATCACGTCTCATGTCAGACCACCCCACAGTTAACTCACTACACTGCATTATTCACCAGACGGTGTTGTGTGCCAAACTGTCCGGTGAAATGAAAGGAGTGATGGACACAGTGATCAAAATTGTAAATCACATTCGCTCGACTTCAAGTTTACAGCACCGGCTTTTCAAAATGCTACTACAGGAGCAAGAAGCTCAATATTCAGACCTACTACAGCACAACGATGTCAGATGGCTGAGCAGGGGGCGAGTCCTACAGCGCTTCTTTGCACTGCGCAAAGAAATCACAGAATTTCTTTCCATTCAAAAAACAAAGAAAGCAGATGAGTTCTCTCAGTTTATGCAAGATCAGGAATCTGTGGCTCTGGTTGCATTTCTGTGTGATATCACTAATCACTTGAACAATCTTAACCTGCAGCTCCAAGGTGGGGATTCGAATGTGGGAGAGCTCTTTGAAAAAGTGAGCGCTTTTCAGACAACCTTGGGCGTATTCGTGGCGGACATAGAGGGGAAAAAACTTCACTTCCCTACCCTGCATGATGTTCCTACAAATGGGATTGTGCTGTCACGAATGGTAGCACTGTTAAAAAATCTGTCAGAGAACTTCAGATCGCGGTTTCACAACTTCAAAATCCCACAGCAACTGCTACTGTTTGTGCGCAACCCGTTCGCCGTTGCTATCACGGGGAGCTGCCCAGCAGAGGCAAAAAACGCTGTGCCTGCTATCGATGAGGGTGCTTTCCAGCTGGAACTGGTCCAGATGCAGGCTAATGATGTCCTAAAAGCCAAGTTCAGAGAGGAGAGACTGTGTGAATTTTGGGCACACTCTGTTCATCAGTATCCGAACTCTAAAAGACTCGCTATATACATTTTGACAATGTTCGGATCCACCTACATATGCGAGTCGGGGTTTTCAGTGATGAATCTAATTAAGGACAAAAAGCGCAATAGACTCACCGACTCACATCTCAACCAGTGCTTGCATATTGCCTTGACATCTCAGAAACCAAACTTCAGTAAGCTCTCAAAGGAAATGAGATGTGTTACCTCACATTCAGCATGTAGTCAATAACTAATAGTATGTGATGCATGAAGTGCTTAAAACATAAACATCTAATCACATAACTGTGCTCTCTGTTCCAAACTTTCCAATAACTGAATTATAGTAAAGCAGCTTTTTTTTTACATTGTGTTTCTGAACTATTTGGTGGCTCACGCTGTGCAGTTATGTGTTTAATATATTTTATAAACAGCTTTCACACCAAAAAATCTGAAATATGTTCATTTTATGTCTTTGTTTGTTAATAATCATTTTCATTTTTGAATTTGTCCAACATTTGCTTGCATAATAGGAAAGGTTCCAGCTATGCTGTTCAAAATATATCTTGCTGAATTGCAGTGGAGCTAATAAAATGCATCAAAATACGAGCACAAGCTATCAGTCTTTTTTTTTTTAAAGTTTGCTCATTTTATATGAATGTAATTTAATGACTGGCCCTCGGCCGCTTCTCATTTTCCAAATGTGGCCCTCGGCTAGATCAAGTTGAGTATCCCTGGTGTAGTGCATCTATTTAATGTGCGTTCGCGCAGTGTCCCGTGCTGGTCTTTGTCAGTAATTCACGTGTGTATGTGAGTATATGTTTTGCGTGCGCTGTTTGCGCTTTTGTTAAATAAACGGACGTCTTTGAAGTCTGCAATTCTGTGCCTGCCTAGTTTACTTGACGCGCATGCAGCGTCACAGTAAGCACACGTGCGATTTGTAATTCACAGGTTTGAAAAATCATTTTCGCCCCAACTGTGCAATTTGGTTAGGAATACAGCCGAGCTAAACTTTCAATTTGAAAGTCATCATAGTTTGCTTACCTATTTTGACCCAGCTCCCAACCCAACTTTAAGAATAGATTAACGGCGATCATTTTTATATCGCCCGATAAGAGTATCAAATTAATGAATGCCGTTAACGCCGATAACGGCCCACCACTACTGCTGACACACCAGTTATAAGGCAAATCAAACTGGCAATCCATGAAGATCTGGTTAAAAGATACAGTGGTGCACAGGACAAGCACATGCTTTACATATCTTCATTTTTGGACCCCAGATTTAAGGCCCCGCCTTTCTTCGCCACGAAGGACCAGCTGGAAGTCCATTCCAATGTAGTTGCAGAGGCTGCACTCCAGGTACTGAACAATATAAATATATTGTTAAACTGTGTAACAAATTTATACATGTAAAAATGGGTAGCAAAGTAGGTCAATTTGTTAAGCATGCATGGATTTAAAAATAATAATTTTACCATGAAATGATTGACTACTGTTGTGATTATATTGTACAGTGTGACTGATATGACTCTTGAATTTTCTTTGCTGCAGTCATGTGAACTCAGATGATGGTGAGGACAAGTCTGAGAAACCACAGCCAGACCCAGAAGAAGGCCCTCCTCCAAAAAGAAGCCCTTCTGCACTGTTTAATCTATTGGGCAAGACATTTACTGAAGTCAGTGTTGTCCGTAAATCTGCCAGCACCAGAGCTGAAGAGGAACTGAAGACATATCTGGAAGCCCCTCCACATTCTCTGTCAGAGAACCCCCTAACCTGGTGGAGAACCCATGAGGCAGCTTTCCCTCTCTTGGCCAGACAGGCTAAATGCTACTTGTGTATTCCTGGCACTAGTGTTGCAGCTGAGAGAGTATTCTCCACTGCTGGAGATTTAGTGACAGCACAGAGAAGCAGTCTTACTCCAGAACACGTGGATCAGCTTATTTTCCTACAAAAGAATCTGAATGTTGCACCTGCAAATGAACAGTAATCTTGAACACCATTTATGTCCAGTTTTCTTTTATGACTTTCTGAAAGTCATCAGTTGTTGCACAGTTGTGGACAGTTCTATTGTTGCTAGAGACAATTTCTTGAAAAATGTAGAGGCAGCTAGTTTACTGGTGCTATTTTTCACTTAAATTTTTTTTATTTAATTTAAAGCTACTGAAAAATATTAGTCTTTAATTTGTGCAAAAAAGTTGTTTTTTTTGGTATTGCAACTTCCCTGTAAAAAGAAATGCATGTTATTTAACTGTAGCATTTTATTTCACCAAAGCACTTTATTTTTGTTAATTAAATGTGAGACACTTTATTTTCTGTATTTGTCATTCTGTCTTGCAAAGCAGACTGTAGTAGATCATGCAGATTTTAAAGACTGAAGCAGAATTTTTTATAAATCAAATCGTTTTTGAATCGAAAATCACTTTTGAATCGAAAATCGATTTTGAATTTAATTGTGGCCCCCAAAATCAGAATCCAATCGAATTGTGAAATTGTAAACGATTCCCACCCCTAAAAGATACCACACCAGTGTATTTTAGTGCCGGTCCCAAGCCCGGATAAATAGGGAGGGTTGCGTCAGAAAGGCCATCCGGTGTAAAAACTGCGCCAAATCAAATGATGCGGATCAAAAATAAAAATTCCATACCGGATCGGTCGAGGCCCGAGTTAACAACGACCGCCACTGGTGCTGTTGTCCAACAGGGCATTAGCGGAAATTGGACTACTGTTGGGACAAGGAGGAAGAGGAGAGTGGGGAAGAGGGTTCTGAAGCTGAAGGAGAAGAGGCAGAGCATGAAGGTGGAGGTTAGAGTTGGTATGTTGAATGTGGGCTCTATGACAGGTAAAGGGAGAAGATGCAAAGAGAAGAAAAACATACAATTGCCACCCTTAACTACACTTTCTCATAATTAGAGTCACCTGTGCATGGAGGTCAATGGTCACTGAACTTACCAAATCAAATTTGAGTTCCAATAATAAGTTCTAAAGGTTCTGAAATCAATAAAATGACAACAGTGCCCAAACTTATGCACCTGCCTATTTTTGTTTAGACAATTATTGCACACTTTCTGTAAATCATATAAACTTCATTTTACTTCTCAAATATCACTGTGTTTGTCCCCTATTATATATTTAACTGAATTTTCATTCAATGATTTATAAAGGTAAATCAGGAAAATTAACAAGGGTGCCCAAATTTCCGCATCCCACTGTAAATACCCTGTATTCATTCATAGAGTAAATATGTTCTGTGCTCAAACCAGTGTATATAATATATGTAACACACAGTGACATCTGAAAGTATATTTAGCCAATCAGAAAGCTGAAGGGACAAACAAGCCCCCACATCTTCCCTTTTCTTTTTCTTATGAGGGTTTCAAATTCAGATGAATTTTCACTTGAGGATTGCAGGGATTTCTTTACACCATTATGAATATATTTCAATTATTGTGTCTAGATTTTCTTGTCATTACACAGTGTAAGTATACATTTGATCATTACTTAAAGCAAATAAATGAATACAAATAAACAGGAATAAACAGTTAATGGATTAACATTATACCCTTCTAAAATGTAGAGTGAGTTTGTGAAGTTACCAGTTCCAAAAATGTATTTATGAGATTTATGAGATTAATCCTACATTTGTGCATGTTATTATTTTAAGGTGGATCTGCTGTTGGTGTTATACTGCAGCTGGAATCAAAAGTGAGGGTAAGGGCTGGATTCCCAACCACCCTTCAGTGCCATGTTCAGATAGATGGACTCTTTACAATATTCTGGATTAAAGTTCCTCTTAACAGACCCCCAGTGTGTATAGCGTCTGCAAAACCAATAACAGATGGTGTGGAAATGTATGGACAGTTTCAAAACCACTCCAGAATTAAAGTCACATGGAATAAAAGTGATTTTAATTTGTCATTCTCATCAGTGGAACAAATAGACAGTGCGACATATATTTGTGGGCAATATAATTTTGGACATCTTCTGTTTGCAAATGGAAGTACCCTTATCCTTGAAAATCATGGTGATGGTAAGTCTGAAAAAAGTAACTAGACTTTTTGTAAAATGTTTTGTAAAATGTCACATGTTCTCAATTCATTAAGTAAGCACAGTTACCACTACAGACTATATCAGCAAGTCAAAATATATATATCGACAGAAATTCAGCTATGTTCAGTAGCTGTACAAGCAAATTAATGAATAAAGTATGAAAACTGAAGGAATTTAGCTTGAAATGTGCAGAGATGTTGGGATCATTACACTTTGAAGGAGTAGTTAGTGAACAAACCATGTTGGTGTGATGAAATAATCATTGTACAAGAACTGAGTGTTTGATCTGTCCCAAAAGCACATGCAATTTACATTTGTATTGCTCAGTGCTTGTTAAGTCTTGTCTTGTAACATTTGTACACACGGGATCTGTTTCCTTAATATTCAGTATCTTTAACTAATATCTAATAACTAATATCTAGTAATATCTGAGTATCTTTAACTTTTGCACATTCATTTGAATATCTTTCATCTGAGTATTTTTAAATTCTTCACATTCATTTTTCAAGATAAATCTAGGCATACTTCTAAATGTTTTGTACATTTCAGCACTTGAGCCAACAACAATCAAAGACAGTAAACAAATAGATGGTAGGTTCAATTTGACTACAAGAAAAAAAATAATGTTATATAAATGTATAAATGTAAATCTATAAATGTATTAGCATTATTTGCAGTTGATAGTTTTATACTGTATCTAATATATAATGTCATGACTCTATATTTGTACAATGTAGCATGTACAAATATAGAGATCTTAATTTCAAATAATACCTTACTAAATGACTTTCTCTTGTAATGGCAGAAAAAGTCCAACTATTTTCAAATGAATTCCTAGTACCAGCATTAGCGGCAACTAATGTGGCATCAGTATTTCTCATAATTTTACTCTGTCACTGCTTAAAGAAGACCAAATCTGGTAAGAATAATTAATTTAATTTAAATAAACATTAAATAATGTTTAATGCATAAACAGATCAGCATATTTTATATATACATGTTGTTAAACTATGGTCAATTTTCAGCATATTTTGGTATCTTTTAAGAAAAGCAATTGATGTCATTAAACATGTTTTACAGAATACATTATATTTTTCTTTTCTTTCAGGTGCATCAGGTATAGCCAGTAGCGCAGGTGACAATGTACGTAATAGTTATCTGCTGCTAATGGAATACCCTTATATCATTTATATTACTGAAGTTATGGAAACTGTCCAGGTGCTTTTGAGGACTAAAATGTTTTAAAGGATTTAGTGATTATATTTAATGTGTGGTGATTTTTGAACAGGACACAGATGAAGTAAACTATGCTGCTGTCACATTTAAGCACAAACACAGCAGAACCGTACCAAAGAAGACCTGTGTCACATATGGAGTTGTAGGATCACAGGAGGTATTATAAGCCTAAAAAGCATTCAAAAACGTTTTACAAACTGCATGGTTATCAACATTGTATGTGGCCAGAGTTATATGTAGTGTCAAAAATGTTCTGTAAAATTCACCACTATCCCATATATTGGATAAGTAGCATGACCTAGGAACAGTCAAAATGTGTCAATGTCAGGTAAATTAAAATGACAATTTCCCCTCTTCATATAAGTTGTGTCATAAAATCCCCTTTTTATACAAAGTCATACAAGTTTTGTATGCTCTCAAATAACCTTAGAATTAAAGGTGATGCCATTTGTGTTTGGGCTTGTGTTATTACTTTATCCTCCATAAGGGGTCACTATGACGGTATATTTATTGAAGGGAAAAAAAACAATTTCAATTGTATTGTCTATTTCAATGTATGTTTTCTTTAGGTTATTGTGTTGTTATATATTGCAGTGTGACGTATGATTGTATTTTGTTATTATGTGTGGTTAGTTTATTTTTGGTTCTTGTCAAATGAAACCTGAAACTTATTTGAACCTCATTGAGATCACTTTTCACACCCTTTGAAAATAAACTTTTAACAATGGAATGTTTTATTGCATGTCATTTTAAAGTATTGTTCAATTAACAGATACTAATCAGCACAAATATTTATTCATTTATAAATGAATGCATTTCTTTATCAAGGTTTAATCATACTTAGGTTAGATGGTTTATAATGTGAACCAGCAGATGGCGTGTTAAACTAAGAAATGTGCTTCTATGTCCCCTAAATTTTCTCTGTCCCCATGATTTGTACATGTGGAATGCAGCTTCACATATTCCCTTTTTCCAGTACAAAGGAAGAAAACTGGACAAATGCACTACTTTGCAGGAACATTAGGAAACACTTTCTAATCACAGATTCAGTAAGCATTCTGTGAAATATGGTGATGAGCTTTTCCTTTACTGGTGCACTATTTTATGTATATTATTTTTTCATTAATACAAAAGGCCATAACCAGAAAAAAATAAAATAAAATATTGTGAGGTCTATTCTGTAGAAATGTGACCCCAGAATTGTTACGGAACAGCTCCGGACCCTTCCCTGTGGGCGTGCCGCTATGTTGTCTGCGTGTCGTTATGTCCATGTTTGTACTTCCGTGGGTGTGGGTTGTTTGTGAGCGTGTTCGTGGTTACACCTGTGCCTTGTCTCGAGGTCACGTGGGTCTGTGTACTTCACCTATTTAATGTGCGTTAACGCGGTGTCTTGTGCTCGTCTTTGTCTAAAGTTCATGCCTGTGCAAGCCACCGCAATTTGCGTGCTTGCACCATCTGTGCTGGGCTTTGCGTTTTTGTATTTTCATTAAATGTTCAGTGTGCACCACAAGACGTCTGTCGCGTTTCCTCCTTGCTCCCACACGCCAGCGTCACAGAAAGACGAGCCGAACAAGACGACGTATGCCAGGATACGCCACCCGAGCACCGAGGGGGAAGAGAAGGAGCAGGCGTCACCACGGCTCTTCCCCAGTCCGGCGCCAAGAAGTCCCCGTTACCGAGCAGCAGATGAAGCAGGACCCTGTCTGCACGTACCTGCTCTGTGCCGCTCGGGAGACGGAGGATGCCGAGACGGCGGAGTACTTCCGCCGATCCGCGGCACGCGCATGGGAGGAGAGACACCCCCACGCGTCCCTGGAGCTTCCACCCATGGCTGTGAGCAGCAGTAAGAGGGAGGAAGCAAGCGCACCTCTCCTGGTTCTCCCTGAGGAGGAGGAGACCTGTGAGCCGTTCATGGTGGGTGCGGGTACCTTTGCCCTCACCCCTCCCGAAGTCGAGTTCGGCAGCGACGAGTCCGGAGAGGAGGAGAGCCCCCGCTCCTCCGTTCGTTCGGAGGAGAGTGAAGGCGAAACCAGCTGCACTCCCTCTATTCCCGCAGCTCTCCGGACGGCCGAGGAGGAGAAGGTCAGCCCCCCGTCGTCGTTGTTCTCCGAATTGATGGTCTATTACGGGGAGGGTGACGAGGAGACCAGCTCTCTTCCCTCCAGCCACACATCCTCCACCGAGCGCCACAATGCGGAGGAGGACGTCAGCCCTCCCCCTTCCCTATTCTCGACTCCTACCGTGTATTATGGGGAGGGGGTGGAAGTCAGTCGCCCTCTGTCCGCCTGTTCATCACCCTTGGGGCGCGAGGAAGAGAGCGAGGGGGTGGACAGCGCCTCTGGGTGTTCGGAGAGCACAGTCCACCTAGGGAAAGAGGTTCCTCAGTCTCCCTCAGCGGCGAGCAGCATGGACTGCTCCCGCTGCCTGACCCCGGAGGTAACCCATGTCGCTGGGTCGGAGCGTCTCCGAGAGCGAGGAGGAGATGGAGACGTCGGGGGGCGAGGCGACGGCATCTCCAGGAGCGCAGGGGGGTCCTGGTGTGGTCAGCGGTCCAAGGTGGAAGTGTCACGCGCCCTTGGAGCCGCCGCGGACACCAGCCGGCGAGCGGCAGAAAGCCAGGACTCCAGCCGCGCCCAGAGTGAGAACCGAGGCTCCCCTAAGGAAGCCACCGGGAGCGCGGCCAGCGGGAGTTGCGAGCGGCGCAACGCGCGCGAGGAGTCGGAACCCAAAGACCGGAGGGACTCCGCCGCCTGTTCCGCCTGCCGCGCCCGCCCAGCCTGCTTTCCCTGGAGGGATAGCAACACCGTGTGCGCTTTGGCAGGCAGCTGGAGCGGTGCCATGGCTGCCTGTCCCTATATGTTTGTCCATTCCCCTATGTCTCCCTAATCTCCTTTTCCCGTTCGTTCCTCTTGTGTTTCATGTTCCCGTGTGCGTGTTTGTGACTGTGCCATTGTTTAATGTTTTCTCCCCTGTCTTCCCAGGGAGGGTGTGCTAGAGCTGTCCGCGGCGGTTCCCGCCGTCGGGGGTGACTGCTCTCGAAGGCTCGTGATCCCGGGGGCTCCGGACCTGGCCGTTGGTGTTTGTTCGGGGCTCTCCCGCTACGCGGGACGCTCCGGGAGTAGCGAGCCCCTGGCGGGGGGTTCTGTTACGGAACAGCTCCGGACCCTTCCCTGTGGGCGTGCCGCTATGTTGTCTGCGTGTCGTTATGTCCATGTTTGTACTTCCGTGGGTGTGGGTTGTTTGTGAGCGTGTTCGTGGTTACACCTGTGCCTTGTCTCGAGGTCACGTGGGTCTGTGTACTTCACCTATTTAATGTGCGTTGACGCGGTGTCTTGTGCTCGTCTTTGTCTAAAGTTCATGCCTGTGCAAGCCACCGCAATTTGCGTGCTTGCACCATCTGTGCTGGGCTTTGCGTTTTTGTATTTTCATTAAATGTTCAGTGTGCACCACAAGACGTCTGTCGCGTTTCCTCCTTGCTCCCACACGCCAGCGTCACAAGAATATGTTTTCATTTTAATTTTTTTATTAACTGCTTAATTATCAGTATTGTTTAACTTTAGATTTATGTAGTATTTCAGTTGAAAATACATGCTGAATCCTGCATTAGGTCTATATGAAGAGTTTGGTTCCAAAACGCGATAAACGCCGTTTTTTTTTTTTATGAGTTAGAGCCAGAATCAGAATGGTATGTGACCACTCTTGAAAAGCCAATATTAATTTTTTATCAAAACACCACATCTGCTGTGTAATACTACCCTGCTTTCTCTCTTTCCTTCCAAAATGCAACAAACACCAATCCTGATTTCCTGCAGTATGCCACATCTCCACTCATCCAATCACATTGCACCACCAGATATGGAATGTAAACATCATAGCACGCAACCTGTTGGGCCGCCCGGCATTTTTTGTAGCCTACTTTGTTAAAATATATCTCGTTGTTCACTCTCAAAGTCCACGAAAATGAACAGATTTGATGGTATAGAGGAGCCTGTTTGTATAGCAGTTATTGGAAAAAAGAGAAAGCCATCAAAATAGTCTCATGTACGTGAGAAGGTAAAGAAGATGAGGCATTCAGGAGGGGAGAAAATGCCGGCTGTCATCTGCAGTCATCAACAAACTAGTCTCTGTTAAGCTGAGAGATTAACTGAAAGAGTTTTCCAAAGGAATTTTCAGCACTTTTACAAACATGAGACAAAGGTCAAACAGGATCAGGAGTTATTACACCTCATCACGGTCAAGAAAGTTCAGCGGAGACGAAAGAAAGTGGATGATACAGACAGGCAAAAGGAGAGGGAGATCACAAACGAGTACCACTTACTCGTAAAAATCATCCATTAAAGATTCCTGTCTGCATGGCCACCTTTTGCAGCGTAGGCTATTGGGTGAGTAAAATGTGATTTTACTACCGTAGACTCCAACATGTTTCCCTCTTTATTTACTATTCTGTGCTAGGCTAGCCTACTTTGCTAGCTGTATGTAGCTGTGTTTTGATTCAGTGGTAACACCCCTTTCTGTCAAAATAGTGTTAGTGGTATTCATTGCAGTACATTAATTACCAATTACTAATTAATTTATGTGCTTTGTTGTGTTTGTTGAGGATGGTCATGGCTCTTATCTTAATTGTTAAGAATGAATAATTTGGTAAATACACATATTAAAATGTCATTATCTTATCTTGCAGGTATCAGCAAAGACCGAGTGGCTCGAGTGGCAAGGTACTACGCCATCAATGCTACAACCAGACCAGAACAGAGAGGTGGTGCACAGAAAGTGGATGAGTTTGAGGCTAAGAAACAGCTGGTAAAGGACCACATTCAAACTTTCACATGTCGGGCCAGCCATTATGGGAGAAGGGGAGCTCCTGGTCGCAAGTATCTACCCAGTGACCTCAGCATGAAAAAAAATGCACAAGCTCTTTGATCAACAAAACCATGATCTAGTCAGCTACTCCCTGTATTACTCTGTTTTCCATCACAGCTTCAACCTAGCGTTCGGCCATCCAGCTACCGATGCGTGTTCATCATGTGCCAAGTTTTATCTCAGAGTTAAAGTCCCCAGCTTAGGTGAGGATAAAAAGCGCAGGGAGACAGCAATGTACATTTTGCATAGAAGGAGAGCACGAGTCCTTTATGATATGCTGGTGTAGCGGAAACAGCAAAAGACATTGCAATATCACAAAGTGGATTACTTTCACCTTGGAAGGCAAGAAACTAACCCATCCACAGCTCTTTAATTGTATGTAAAGATAAACACTGACCCTTCGCTCGGTAACAAGCACCAAGGAATTCATACTCCTAATGGCACTCCTCTCCCAAAAGCTTAGGAAGACTTATCTGATCGTCTGAGAGTAAAACAAAGACCCTTAACATGCTCTGGCCAGGATCAACCCTTCTCAGGAGGGCACAGAGAGCAGGAAGGTCTACACCTTTCGTAAACCTAAATCACAGGCCTATCTGATTCCCCAAGGTTTAACCCCAGTTTATAACACCTTGGAATTCTTGTGTTAAAATCCAAAACTAAAGATACAATATTTCAGAAATCCTTGTAACTCCAAATCTGAACTGTACACAGAATTGGAATTCAGCCTACAGGAACCAGCTCGGCGAATGCAGTCTAGAGACACCGAACTTGACTACCTTTCACCCAAGGAATGGATAAGTATGCGTGGAACCAATATCCACACTGTAAAAAATCCAACTTTTGTTTAGTTTTCGAAACTAAAGTAAGAATGTAATTTAAAAAAAAAGTTGGTGAGGTTCACATACTGTATATGCTTCCTTGAGAAGCATGGGCTGGAGTACAAGAAAAACCTTGTAGGCCAGGGCTACGATGGTGCAGCAGTGATGCGCGGGGCACATGCTGGTGTTCAAGCAAAAATTAAAGAAGTCGCCAAACATGCCTTCTATGTTCATTGTAGTGCACACTGCTTGAACTTAGTTATAGTAGATGCTGTAAAAAGTGTGGCAGATGCAGGAAACTTCTTCTCATTGTTGGAACGACTGTATGTTTTCATGCCTGGATCTTATGTACATAACAAATGGTTAGAAGTACAGCGGGAGATGTTTGATGGTGCACCAAGGGAACTCCAACTCGATGGGCCTGTAGGCACATAGCATGTCGCAATGTTATGGACAGGTTGCCTGCAATAGTACAGGTGCTTGAAGAGATTGCATCTGAGAACCATCCACAAAGAGCTGTTGAAGCAAGAGGGATATTGGCTCAAATTGATCTGAATTTTGCTGGATCTCTTGTTCTGTTCAGAAAGGTACTGAGTGACTCCAAATTTTTATCAGACATGCTCCAGTCTAAAACAGTGGACTATGCTAAGGCTGTTGAACTTATTGAAGCGCTTAAAGAGACACTGGTCCAGTACCGTAGTCAAACCTCTTTTGAGGAAATGTGGAAACACTGTGAAACACTGGATTTATGTCAACGAAGTAACATTGATACAACTCGAAAATTAAAGAGGCCAAGACAGACAACAAAGGTGCTTCAGGATACTGTCATTCACTCCACCTTAGGACAGCATGTAGCTCCAGATAGCAAACACACTTTTTGTGTCTCTGTGTACTATCCAGTTATGGATAACATGATTGGAGAAATAGGAAGAAGATTTTCTAACACAAATTGTAATATTATGCAGGGTGTATAGGCACTAAATCCATCAAGTCCAACTTTTTTGAGAGAGGAGGCTGTTCTGTTATTGGCTGAAGCTTATCATTCAAATATTGAGGATCTCAAACATGAGTTACATCAGACAAGGAGAGTACTAGACAGAAAAAAGGGGGACAAGGAGAGTCCTACAACTCTAATGGAGTTTACTCAGTTTTTGGACCCATACCAGGATGTTTTTTATGAGTTGTTCAGGTTGTGTAAAATAGCAGTTGTTTTACCTGTGAGCAGTGCATCATGTGAACGAAGCTTTTCATCTCTTAGGCTCATAAAGACTTATTTGCGGTCTACTATGACAGAAAAGAGACTATCGAGTTTGGCTGTACTCAGCATTGAATCAAAACGCACAAAAGCATTAGACCTAGATAAATTTGTGAAGCGTTTTGCTGAGCAACATGGAAATGTATATTTCCAATGTATTTATGCACACCTTACAACATAGATACATAGATTTCCTTGGGTACGTTTTTTATTTACATAGTTTCTTGTACAAATGCTGCCTACAATGCTGCCACTTTGACATAGTCAAAAACTGTTTGCTTTTTCTCTCGTACATACTATTTCTTATTAAACTGTGATAACTGATTAAATTCAGTATGTATACATCTGCCATATGTTGCCACCCCTCAAAAATCCCTGCCACCTTCTCGCCACCCCATAAATATTTTTCTAGATCCGCCCCTGCCGTAAATGTTAATAGATGCTGCTTTTATGTACATTTTAATGTTGTAATGAAATGTGAAATTTTGTAATACTCTTTAATAAATGTTTTATTAATGTTCATCTTGTTGGATTGTGTTCTTTATTGCTATAAAAATACTATATTGCCTTAAAATATTAAGTTGACTGGACTCATTTTTATAAGTTAATATAAGCTTTTGTTCTCCCAACTAACACTGCTTTGTCCTGTAATTTTGAAGTTTGAAGTTTGAAAAGTTTTTATTTCGGTTATGTGCTCCACAATCAAAAATAATATATATACCAACAAACAAACAAAACAACAACACAACCTCAGTTATAAATAAACATGTCAGCAAAATACATATAACCGAAAAGGTATAGTGTAACGCGGTGGGAGTCGGGGTCGGACACATTTGCGGTGAAGAGTGGACCGCTACCTTGGCGGAGCTAGTCTCCTTTAAAGAAACCGCGCCCACACGGAGAGTGCGCGACTTACGAGGCATACCAAACTCTAAACTGAAACCCGAACGAATGAATACAACGAACCACAGCGACTATGAAAGGAAAATACGTTTATGTAAATAAGAATTCTGAAATAATACAAGGTACAATGAAACACAGCAGAGACTAAAGTAAACAAGAGATACAAAACCACAACTACCAAAAACGCTAGACCACTAATACATAAACACGGGGGAAAACCATCGGGAACTTGAATATAAAACACAGAAGCTTAGACTAAACGACACGAAGACCGGCAGAGTAAGACAACTTAACAGATCACAAAGCAAACACCAGGATAAACTAAGAATGAACAGAGACTGCACGACTAGGAGTAATTAAAGCTGAAACATACAAGGAGACAAGACTAACCAATACAAATACTTACAAGGCTTTTAAACATGAAACTAGAGCTAACAATCGGACTAACAAGAACTAAACCACCAGGTAACAAACACACACAATAACCCACGATGAGAACACAGAAAACCAGGAACTAAATACCAGACAATAATGAAACAAACAAGAAACAGGTGAGAAGGCAAATAATTACAAAGAAGGTGTGGCGGACAGGGGGAGGGCGGAGCCAAGCGTGACATATAGGTTGAAGCTTGTAGCTTATTATACCTACCCTTTTTTACATTAAGCCATTCTCATAGTTTGTATACCAAAGCAAAGTCACAAAATAACATTAAAATAAATAATAAATAAATGAATAATTAAATATCACCTAATCCATATATAATCACTGTACAAGTTTATAAGAATTTACTACTTTACTCTTGTACATTTTTTTGAATTTACTTACTGAACTACACATTTTCATTTCCTTACTGCAACTATTCCATAAAGTTAACCCCCTAACCGATACACATCTATTTTTTATTTATATTAGTCCTTGCTCTTATTTTTTTAAATCTACTTGTTTCCCTAAGTTCATATGTGTTGTCTCTAATTTCAAATAACTGTATACTGTTAGGAATTAATTCTATGGACAAAATATTTTAAGTTAAGTGAACTCGTAATATAACTTTGTATTTTGAGTTGGGCAGACTTTTAAGTGAAAAGTTCAATTTACTCAAAAAATCACTTGTAATAAGTTGACCATTTTTTTTTTTTGTTTGCTGAACTTTTTTTTTTACAGTGCAGCTTTCCAGCCTTATGGAACCAGGACAAAGTACCTCTGAATTGAACATTATGTGATCTGTGGTTGATATAAAGACACAAATTGTGATTTTTCATGTATTCAGCATTAAGTAATGTTATATAAGCCCTTCCAATGAAAAACCATATATCAGCCATTTCTCCTGTTTGGGAGGATTCCCTTTTTTTTTTTGGACAACTTTCTTACATTAAAAAAACTAAAATGTGCTTTATGTAGACTTGCAATTTTTTATTCATGAAGGTGCTTAGAAATATCACTTATAATAGTGCTTTATATTATTGCTAACAAATATATTAGTTCTAAGCTTTATTTTGATTCTTAATTAAGTAATAATTTTTTTGTATGACAATGCATATACAGTCCATTTTAAGTTTTCTGTAGATGATTAACTTATTTCCAGAAAATAATGAAAACATGCTAGCTCAATAGAACTCTATATAATCAATCAATCAATCAAAGTTTATTTGTATAGCGCTTTTAACAACTCAAGTTGTCGCAAAGCAGCTTTACAGGGTTTACAAGGTTAACAATACTATGGGTCCAGAACCCTAATGAGCAAGCCAAAGGCGACAGTGGCGAGGAAAAACTCCCTATGATGGTGGGGGATAGGAAGAAACCTCGGGAGAACCAAGACTCAAAAGGGAACCCATCCTCCATTGGGCGGCCCGTTAACACACAAATACACAAGTCACACACAATTCACACAATCAGACTAGGTAAAAGGTAGAATTAAAAGTTCTGGGTTTTGATATTGTCACTGTAAATGTCTGTTGATGAATGCCAGGCTTTCATTCCGTGTCGGAGCAGTGATGCTGGTATTGTAGGCTCCGACTGCAGTGTTACCCCCCAGGTGAACCCCGGTATCAGCACATCCACCGGCAGCCAGACCATCCCCCAGGTGCCTGCAGGTGCCTGTATCCAATCGTCTTGGGTAGAACCATGCAAGAAGATAGATAATACAGACTGTGTGGACATGAATTTAAACCACCATTGATTTAAATGTACGTAGCTCACGTGCCAGTGATCAGCATGTGGCTCCGGCAGACTAATCTATAGCAGCATAACTAAAGGGAGGGGTTCAGAGGTGACTACAGGCATGAGGGCTCACTGAGACATTGCTTTCCAGTCAGGTCATAGTCACAAATAGAGTATAAAAATAAATACAAATAAATATAATCTAAACTTCATTTTAGATTTTTACATTAAATGAACCATACATAAAACACTCCCACTAAAATCCCCATAAAACCTAACTAATATAAAACAATGTAATATCAAGTAAAATTTTGATGAATCAGATTTTTATTCACATTCCAGAGATTCATAAAAAGATCGAGCAGAATTTGGTAAGTAGTCCAGCATTGTCCTGAGGTCATGGTGCTTCTCATTCTTGATTGGCAATGAACTTTCATATGCCCTTGGAAAGTGTCTGCTGAAATCTGGTGCTTGAGGCCTAGCTCCACGTTTTGATTTAGTGACTGCCCATGTCTTCCACTCTTCATACTGACTATGGCTCTGTCTGGTATGCACATTCCAACGATCATCAGCTGAAATACATATTGCAAATAATTACATATGTAGTCTATGTGTAATAATTCAAATGTTGTGCATAAAACATGTACTGAAGGCAGAGGATTACACACATAGAAACAGTTACATTATCTGTGTATTATTACATACCTGTGAGTTTGAACCATATCACTGAGGAGATCTTTAGTCCAGTGGTTCGTTTAAGGACGGAGTCTGGTAGCAGCCTGAAATCATCACACTTCATCTCAATTACTTTAAATGGGTTTTGTGGTCTCACTTGTTTGATCATCTCAGTAACATCAGAGGGTGTATAAAGTGTAGACACTTTGCGTCTTCTTTCAATTACAGAGAACGCACGATCACATGGAAAAAAAGAATGACCTGAGACCATGAACTTCTGTTCAATTTGACTAAAGTAACGCTGTGATATGAGCAGTGACAATAAATTGAGCATCCTCCAATTGTTGTTTTGGCCACCTCCTTCCTCCCCCCGGACTCACGCATGGATGTCCCGGGCTACGTCACAGTAAGACCCAGAGTTCATGTGCTGTTTTGGGGTTGCCAGTTCCGTCTGTTAGCTACCAATTATATCTCTACCTCCCAGAGTCCCATTTAGCAATAGTTGTTACTAGTAATCTATGCCCGGATCCTCTCTTCCTACTCTCCTACTTTCTTTCTAAAACCTCTATAATCCATTTGAATTTCATGAACGTCAATAATTGCTGATTATTTGCTGTTGTTGTTTAATGTTCTATTCTTTGTTGTTTACCATTATATATCTGGTTAGATTAGTAGATTCGCGTATAGGTTTAGTTTCATTTTAAGCTAAATCATTCCATGTGTTATTCGTTATATCAATTGTCATATAAACTATTTAATAAATTTGGATATTTGTTCATTAATCTGGTCACGGTGGTAAATACATATTTTGGTCGATGGTATTAGGTCACTGCGCGGAATCAGAACTTAACCCTTTGTTAGTGAGACTGATTAAACCATATTCCACCTATCTCCGTTATCACAATACTGGTTCCTGAGCAATCAGGATGGTGCCCCGTTCATAATACATAAACTAACATATGTATCCGCTACACTGGGAAAGGTGGAACATGATGCCGTGACGGTGTGCTTTGACATGATGCAGAATTTAGTGCTCCCTAGAACCCCTATCGGTCAGGCATATTACTCACGCCAGCTGTACATGTATGTCTTTGGTGTTCTCCATCATGGAAAGGGCAGTAGGCAAGCCACAGATGACATCCATCTGTACACATGGATGGAGCATGAAAACACAAAGGGGAGTAATATGACAGCTTCTGCCCTTGACCACTGCCTAAGCCACGAGCTGAGAGATCAATCCCCACCATCATAGGGAGTTTTTCCTCGCCACTGTCGCCTTTGGCTTGCTCATTAGGGTTCTGGACCCATAGTATTGTTAACCTTTTAAATCCTGTAAAGCGCTTTGTGACAACATGCGTTGTGAAAAGCGCTATACAAATAAACTTTGATTTGATTTGATTTGATTTGAGAGATGCACTTCACAGCATTCAAAAGCTCCGCGTCTTCAGCGATTCCTGTTTTGGGCAGAACAAGAACATAAACATCCTGAGCATGCTGTTTGCCGTTCTCAAAAACGAATTCCCACAGATCACCGCAGAGTATGCCTTCCCCATCAGGGGGCACAGTTTCATGCCGGTGAATCGTGTTTTTGGGAGAATTGAGCAGCAGGTCCACAAGCAGGAGACAACTATTATGCCGGAGGAGTGCTACAACATCATGCGAAATCACGGGCGTGTCCATATCTACGGGCAGCACTGGCAGGCCTTTGATTTCAAAAAGGAAACGCAGTGTTTTGTGAAGGCCCAAAATTCGTTCAAGCTGAGCGAGGCAAGAATGCTCCAGTTTCAGAATGACAAAGTCGGCTTCAAGGCTGTGTACAGCAGTGACTACTGCTACCACTCAGTTTTGAAGAGAGGGAAGACATGGGCCAGCTTCAGACCAAGTCTTCTACCGAGAAAAAGCACTGAAGGATGCTAAAAAAGAGACATGTTAGGCTTGCTTTCGGGAAATTGGTGCCAGTGACCATGTGTAGGCCTTCTATCATGATGCACTATCACAGGTTGCTGAGGGGCAAGGTAGTGACAGTGATGAGTAGTTGCCTTTTGCCACACACACACACACACACACACACACACACACACACTACAATACACACTAATACTACACTACACTAAATTACACTACACTACACTACACATTACACTATACTACACTACACTAAATTACACTACACTACACTACAGCACATGAATGTAACATGTGGTTTTGGGTATTTTATAGTCTTTATGTCTTGTTCCTTAATGAAATTTTGCACTTTTTCGAAAAGAAATGTTTTGAAATTTGTGTTTTTAGGCCCAATGATCAAAGATGTACAGTTTACTGTTATTTATTATTGTATTTTGCAGTCAGTAAAAAAAAAATGTTCTATTGATGCCAAAGGATATATAAGATATTTTGAAAAAAACATGGCATGGATTTACAGTTTTTGACGACTGCTAACGTGCATTTTCCAATACTTGTGATACATTGTCAAAACACAGCAACACATTGACCTCACACAAATAGCCAAATAGTTAATATCGTGTTCAAAAGCGCATTTTCTTAACTAAATACCAACTCTGCATTTCACAATGCAAACAACTTTGTTAAAACACAGCAAACCTGGTTCAGTATCCAATCATTCTTTCAAACACTAGCACATATTCTCTTTTCGAGATGAACATAGTCAATCACTGCACAACCACTGTAAAAAAACTAACATTTGATGGCAATACAGAAACAGTATTACATGTAATATTTTACCCTCTCCCAGCAAACAACAGACATTTTACAGTAACATCTGTTGTTTTCTTAGTCAGTTCATTTTTACTGTAATCCGCTTCATTTGGACTTTTTTTCAAATGTGTGCATTTTTGGCAACATACTGTCTACACAATGAGTGATATTTACTGTTAGGTACTATATGGAATGTAGATTAGACAAAAAGGAGTCAGTAACAGTTTTGCAGTAAAGGGTATCTTTTACTGTATTAGGGACATTACTGTAAATTGTGGCCTAACCCAAAAAATAATTATCGTAATTGTAAACATAATTAGCCATGGTCCCATATGTGTAAAAATACACATATACAAAAAAAAGCCACACAAGGGGGAAAAACAGAATACAAAACTGAACAGTCTTGTTAGGTGTAATCTAAACGGCCTTCAGCAGTTGGCCACATGTTTTCATCCACATCACATCTGATGTTGGCCCTTGCCATGGACCTGGGAAAGAAAAGCTTGGTATGCCTTATTCACCCCTGGCAGTCTTCAGCTGAAATGTCTCTGCAGCCAGGATTCATTGCATGCAGCAGGGACATTTGGTCATGGGGCCGATGATCATACACCTTCCACCTCCAGACTGAAAAAAGTTCCTTAGTGGGGTTGAGGAAAGGCGAGTAGGGCAGGAGGAAAAGGGACATCACTCTTGGATGGTCTATAAACCAGTTTGTGATGACATGAGAATGACAAAATGCTACATCGTCCCATCACAAATGTCCTCGTGTTTCCTCCCACCTGTTCCCTTTCTGCTTCTGGAACCAGTTGTTGGTAGAGTTCATTCAAAAACGAAAGAAGGAGGTCACTGTTATAGGGACCAATCTGGCATTTGTGAAGGACCAAACCAGCACTTGAGATTGCAGGACAAATTGTTATATTTGCTCCTCTCTGACCCGGTACTGACTATTACTGTACTTCAGTTTATACTTTTTATAAATATATATATATATTTTATACTATACTTCATTTATCTATATGTGCAAAAATGTGTACAACAGTAATAACTTTTCAGCTGCCTTTGTTTTTGCAGAACTTGGCATTTTATACGATATTTAAGGTTTTGAACCTTAGGTTTTTATTTTTGGCATGCTGTGTACAAGCAATTGTAAATAAGACAAAAACGATCCAGAATTTTGTTATTGGATAACCTTGTGTGTATAGAAAATTTAAGCATTATAAAAACATGTAAAATGACTGCATTTTGTGTCATAACAACATGAATTGAACTAATAGTACTGCCACTGAAAACTGATGTTGTGTTCACTGTGTTTGGAGTTTTTAAAATGTGACTACAGATTGGACAAACGCACGTTAGCAGTCATCAAAAACTGTACAGTGGTACCTCGAGATACGAGTTTAATCCGTTCCAGACCCGTGCTCGTATCTCGAACTGCTCGGTTCTCGAAGCAATTTAACAATGTAAAGTATTGTAATTGGTTCCGGTCCTTAAAAAAGTCACAAAACTAGCGTAAATGTGGAAAAAAAGAAATAAAGAAAAAATGTTCTTTATTAATAAAGGCACACGCAACATGTATAATTAAACAATACGTACAGTAACTTCACCGGTACACACGTACGTACATGCTGAACAATAGAAATTACCGTAACAGAGAACATGTTTAAACTGTAAAAATTACGTACACACATCACATTACCTAAACTTAAAAAGTTGCTTAAACACTCACTCGTTTGTTTTAGCCCTTTTGGGTGAACTTTCGGCATGTTCACGCAGATCTGTTTTTTTCATAAAAAATCTGTCCAACGAGGTTTGTTTCTGTCGAAACGTTTGTAGTACAGTGAAGCGGGTTCAAGAAATAAGGCAGAAACTGCGTAATCCAGAAAATCCCGAGGAGGGAAACTTTATTTACCACGCAACTTAAACAAAAGCACTGTCCTCTCCCCCTCCCCTGGCGCGCGCAGGCGCCGCTCCCCCAGTGTCACTTAAAGGGCCAAGTGCCTGTCTGTTAGGGAATTCGCTGCGAGGAGTTGTCGCTACAACAGTATTGAAATACAGTACTGTACTGCCACCTAGTGGTTCATGCTCGTATCTCGAGCGTGCACTCGTATGTCGAACAGAAATTTTGCTCGTTTCGGTGCTCGTATCTTGGATCGCTCGTATGTAGAGCAGCTCGTATCTCGAGGTACGAATTGTTTTTTTTTAATATTAAAATCTTGATTTGTTTGAGTTTTTTTTTTTTACCTTACTATGGTATTTGATAGTTTGAAACAGAAAACAGTGGTTTTCAGCCTACCACTTTCTTGCTAAAGAAAACACATTTTTACTCAAATTGATCAAAACGTATTTATAGTGTTTTGGAACCAAACTCTTTATCTCAAATACTTTATTGTTAGTTTCTTATTTTAGTTTATATCCATTTACCTGTGTGTTATGTAGCCTACCTCTCTGTATCTCTCCACACATGCTGCCTTTCTGTGGCCAAATCAAAAATATAAAAAAAAATATATGAAAAGGAAAAGAAAAAAAAATGATTACGGAATAAACTTCAACATTTAAAGACTTCAACAAAACACATATTCATGATCACAACTACTGTATTAATCATTACAGTAACACCATCAAACTAGGTCTGCAGCTAGCAGCTCTCTGTGGTCAGCTGAGAATCAGCTGTGCCACTACCAAATGGGTAATCTTGGGGCACAAGCTTTTTACACAATGTAGGCTACACCCCACCATAATATTAACAGAACATTTGTTGTTAGTTTCATAATTGGAGACGTAGGGGGAAAAGCTCCCCAAACTACTAAGGTCAGCACCTAAATGTTGCCATAGCTAGTTAGGACTTTGTTGTTTTTCAGAATGGCCGCCCCACTCTCTCAATACCAGAACGTATCAGAGAGCATTCTATATCATATTAATGCAAATGTCTAGGCCCAGGACTGACCTCTAGCATACACTATGGACAAAGCGTCAATGTAATTCAGTATAAGTTATTTCTACTTCAGGAAGTGCTGTTATAACATGGTTATTTTTCTCCTGCTCAACTGGGTGGGTCATAAAATCCATCATGTAAAATACTGGCCTTCTTGTGTAGAAAAGGCAATAAACAAACACATTTGGGTGCTGTCATAGAGTTTATTCTGTATAACATGGTGGATATCTAGTTACCTGGATCCTTGGCAACAGGAGAGAGAGAAAGAGAGAGAGAGAGAGAGAGAGAGAGAGAGAGAGAGAGAGAGAGAGAGAGAGAGAGAGAGAGAATAAAGAGGCCATTAGTATCAAAACTAAGCTGACTTGCACTTATGTTGGACGGATGAAGGAGAGATTGAAAGATTAATTCTCCATGTCCAGCTCTCTGAGTGAATGCAATGTGGAGTCCCTAAATCCTGCCACACCAATACAAGAAGGAGAGAGAAAGAGGGAGGAAGAAAGGGGGTTAGGGCATCAGGGGCACAAGAGGAGATGAATTTACAAAGAGTTCAAACAAATGCAACACACACACACACACACACTGTGACGGGCAGGGTGAGCAACTCAAAAAGGAAGCGATCACGCCAAGTCTCAGGGAAATAGCATGGTTTAATAGAAAGTGTGCAAACCAAAAACCCGTGCATGGTTCCAGATTAAGGAAATAATAACCAGCAGTCAACTGGTACAAAGACAAGACGTATATAGACGAACAAACGACCCTCAGGTGAGACGGATCACGGGTCCCGCCCACCTGAGGGACGAACATCACGTGACCAAAAACAGGACCGCTGCCGCTGTAACCGGGGGCGACCGGTAGGGCCCCCCCCCACAACGTGACAGACCCCCCCACCAAAGCCGCACTCCCCACTGGATGTGCGGCTTACAGCGGCAGCACACAAAACACAACAAAGGGGCGGGAGGGCGGGGACAAGACAGGGACCCGTTCCCTGCCGTCCTGAGCTGAAACACAAAACACATAAGCTCCTCGTCACAGGACGCAGACCAGGCAGGGACCCGTTCCCTGCAGTCCTGGAGCTGAAACATAAAAACACATACAGGTTAGCTCGCCTCCTGGGCGGGACCCTGGACCGACTGGGCCGTCAACAAGACGATAACCACGCCCCGGTCGGTCACAGGGCCCTCGCGCCCTAACCGACCTTAGGCCGCTTAAGCCCCTCCGCTGTGTGCGGACCGGGAGCACATGGCCCAACAAACGTCATAGGTGTGGATGTGTGCAGGCCGCCACACTGGGGTGCGGCCACGGCTTCCACCAACACCTCCCGAACCTACCTCCTCGCTCGGAGCTGACCCCTGCCCTTTTCGCTAGGGGTCACCCCAGACTCCTGGGGAGTGAACCCCTCCCGGGGCCCCTCATCTCAAGGTGGACTCCTCCACCCAACCCAGGAGCGCCAGAGACCAGGGCCCTGGCAATCCGCATCAGGGATACGCTGGTCACCCTGAGCTTGAAGGGGAGGGTCTCCGCCTGGAGACCCCACTAGGTCCGGGAGTGCCGCAGTCCACCTCCAGGAGCGACCTGCAACACATCACACACACACGCACACAGACAACATACAACACATAACGTGCACTGCCCTGACCCTTGCACCCCCTTATACCCAGGGGGAGGGGACCCCTTCTTGACATGAGGAGACACCCTGTCCATACACCCCAGGCATCCTCAGCCTACAAAGGGGCTCAGGGGTCCCTCCCAAAGGCCAGTTCTCCCTAAGGAGCAGCGCCTTCTGAGCCACATGCCGTGGCTCAGGAACCCCATAGCTCCCCCCCAAAAACATATTTAGGGGGGGGCCCTCTGGGGAATAACAAAACAAAAAACACAGACACTACATAGAACACTGACGCACCCAAGATGCCCTCCGTGCCACATCCAGTGGCACGGGACCTCAAATGGACCCCTCCCCACACACAGTGAAGAGGGGCGCAAGAGAGGAATTACATAAAATAAAGCACGCTACACTCTAGGACAAAACGAACACGCAAAGACAGAGAACACTAAAAAACGGACAGGACCCACCGATGCGCGCGCTCTGTGGAGCGCGACGCGCCTACTCCAGCTCTCTCTCTCTCACCGTTTTCCCAACGGGATCCGCAGATCTTTGGAGAGAGAGAGAGCTATACGCGAGCGGCTCACGCGTCACGCCCACAGCGACGCGTCTCTCGGGCTCGCAGTCGCTCACCCCCGTCACCGCGGGATATCGGGTGAGCGAGGCGAAAGGAGCCGAGAGATTCGCGTCACACGCGTTATAGCGTGCGGCACGCACCGGTGGACCCGACTACATACACACACGAACACCACCAGCGAAACACACACACCACGGCACACTCACACACTCGCTCACGTCCGCGTCGTTATTAAAACAAAACACTACAACGTACATACACACACACACACATACAGACGATAACGGACGTGCGCAATGTGAGGCACCGGTAGTTTCGCTGGGCGAGAGCGGAGTCTACTGGTCCCCAGCTCTAGTCACCGCCGTGTTACTTACGGGTTTTACACAAACAACATTTAAACACGGCGGGACGAGTGGGGACAGACTCAACACTCTCTCGGACAATACACGACAAACACACAGCACGTAGACAAACACTTACCACGAGACATGAATACGAAAGATGGAGAATGCAAAGGAGACTGGCGGCTTCCGAAGGTGGCTGGTTATTCTGTGACAGGCAGGGTGAGCAACTCAAAAAGGAAGCGATCACGCCAAGTCTCAGGGAAATAGGATGGTTTAATAGAAAGTGTGCAAACCAAAAACCCGTGCATGGTTCCAGATTAAGGAAATAATAACCAGCAGTCAACTGGTACAAAGACAAGACGTATATAGACAAACAAACGACCCTCAGGTGAGACGGATCACGGCTCCCGCCCACCTGAGGGACGAACATCACGTGACCAAAAACAGGACCGCTGCCGCTGTAACCGGGGGCGACCGGTAGGGGGGCCCCCCCACAACTTGACACACACACAGTTCTGCTCTAATTTTAGTTCTCTTACTTCTTCCTGTTCCTTCTGCTTCCTATTTCATTTTAATTCCTTTCTATTTATTTTATTTCCACCTATTTATTTTCAAAATAACTTTGTTCCCTTGGCTTATACCACTGTTTTCTTTGGCTCTGGGCTTGGTGTGCAGCCTCAAAGGTAAAAGTTTACATGCAGTGTGTAGGAAAGGCTTCATTACAGCCTACTCACTGTAGACTTGTCCAGGGGCGGAGTGGGCCACATTTTCAGCCCGGGAGTTTCATGCCCAAATCCGGGGCCCAAAATAACCCCCCCCCCCTCTCAATCGGCCCAAACTAGAGATTGACATGAGCCGGCCCATCGGGAATCCTCCTGAATCTCCCGATTAGTCACTCCGGCTCTGGACTTGTCTCAGTAAACTGCCTGCCCTTTCATTCCTCTTATCTTGTATCAAACACTTCTCTGTGGACACTGATGTAAGCTCTGTTCGAAATAGCCTACTACATACTACTGGCGTACTGATTGAGCCCCAAATCAGGATGCCGTATGCAGTATGTGACCAAAATGAAATTTTCCAGTACGCGAAACATACCCGGATGACCTACTACTTCCGCAAAATATTCCAGTACGCAAACAGAGCTATCTTCGTGGTGTACTGCATCCCATCATGCAACGCGACCAATTTCATATTGTCCGTATAAAAAAAAAAACATGTCGGATGTGGCGCGGATCTGTCTGAGTTAGTAGATATTTTGTACTGTCTTTAAACTCCTCCAAAATGAATGTCATAAAGGTAGCTGTTAAAATCTTTCTTATCTGCCTTCTCTTGTGGTATCTTCTAAAAATTGACAAAAAGTCCGCCATTTTGAGACATCAAAAGAATCGCTGTACTGCATACTACTACGAGGACCAGTATGCAGTATCCAGTATATACTGAGTCCAGTATGCAGTATCCAGTGTGTAGTAGGCTATTTCGAACAGAGCTGTACATTAATGGCATGTTTGCAGGATCATATTTTCATGGGGCCAATTCACTCTAAACTGTGACAGTGTTTCTCCTGTTCACATTTACAACGAATATGACACATGCTGTTTGTTATATGTCTCTGTTAGTTTAGATGTCACTTTTGCAGTACTCTTCACACACGTCACAGAGTGATGCATTAACCATATTGGGTATCCATATTATAACATAATGCAAACTGAAAGATTAGTCTCCTCTGCCTAGCAAGCTTTGAGCATGGAGGTCTCCTTTGGCGTATAATCTTACATGCTGGATTTGGGCAAATGGGCAGAATGCCTACTGTTGTGGCAACTAGCTAAAATTAATTCTATATAAAAATGGGCATTTTTCCATTATTAATTACAGATCAAAAACCGGAGCCGCAGGGGCTCATGGGTAAGTTGTGAAGTCCCCCATTGGACCGATTGTATTACATTATGGTTATGTTGTACAATTATTAAATACGTGTGTAATTATGTCATTTATGTGTCATTTAGTTTACCTTGCCCTGTGTCTGTTTATGTGACTGTAGAGTCGTTGTTACTCCTGCCATGTATGTGTGTTGCCCATACCTGTTAAGTGTCCCGTTTTGGCCGGGAAAGTCCCATATTTTACTGCTCTGTCCCGGCGTCATCCCATTTTTTTTTTCACCCTTATTTTCAGTTTTCCTTTTTATTTTTTTAAAGCATTCATGTGCCGCTCCAAACAGAATTCTGTCACTAGCCTCGCGAGAACTGCCACCCAGACTACTGCAGGTGGAACTGCCACCCAGACTACTGCAGGTGGCAGTTCTCGCGAGGCTAGTGACAGAATACTGTTTGGCGCGGCACATGAATCCTTTAAAAAAAATATAAATTGAAAACTCACGGGTTTAGTCACATTTGTAGTTCAAAACATATTTGGGGTGTTTTTTTTTCACTTTTTGCCACTCCAAATTGTGACGCGCGGGTCGTGGCGAGGAATGAAACACGGAATCCCTTGATGGCAGCAAACGTCACGGTTTATTTTTAACAAGATTGCGCAATAGCGCACGGAGAACAATAAACATTCACAGCAACGTGTGGACATAGACAACGACGAGCACAGGACACTGCGCGAGCGCACATTAAATAGACAGACCACATTAGCCCCATGTGATTATGATACGATTCACAGGTGAGACACATTATTCACACAACAAAGCTGTCACCACGGAGTTCCAAAAACGCAGACAGAGCACGTGGACAACGTTTACACACGCCCAAAAGGGAGGGGCCGGGGTCCTCAACGTGACAGACGCCTCCTCCAAGGGCACTACCCGTCCCGGGGTGCCAACAGGACCGAGTGCCCCGAACCCACGACGATGGGCGGATCCGACGCGCTCAGTCCTGCATCTGGGAGGTGACTGCCCTCGGGGAAGCGTCCGCCACGGACCGCCTAGAACACCCTCCCTGGGAACATAGGGGAAAAGACGTTAGACACGTTACACGGGACATTCACAAACACGCACACAGGCACATTGACACATAGAGGAACGAATGGGAAAAATGGGTTAGGAATACACACGGGAAGACTGACAAACACTGGCACAGACAAACACATAACAGGCGCCAGGCTTCACGCCAGGAGGAGAGCGAGCAGGGGAGAGAGGTCCGGAGCTGCTGGTGCTGCAGGCGCTGCAGTAGGCGGTGCTCCTCCTGCCTTTGCTGCAGACTCTCCGCCAGGTGCAGCGCGGCGGGCGGACGTGCCAGGGGCAGCGCGGCGGGCTGACGTGCCAGGGGCAGCGCGGCGGGCTGACGTGCCAGGGGCAGCGCGGCGGGCTGACGTGCCAGGAGCGCCGGGGCTGGCGTACGCGCAGGGTTTCCGCCACGTTCATTTTAGTGCGGCGGTCCGCCACGCCTTCGTTCTTCCCCGCCACCCTTCGTGAAAATTCGGAGCCCGGCTTTTTATAGTGTAATTGGCCTCGTCAAAGCATTCGTCTGCCTTTCCCGCGCTTGATCAGCGTTGCCCCGCCCTCTCTCGTTTCTGACACTGGAATTTGATCAGTAGCGAAAAGGAGCTCATCTCGACAGGACACCGGCTATCAAACTGGACAACTAAATCCGAGGTATGTGGCGTTGAAATTATGTTTTTTTATATTTGTGAACAAGTTGTTGAACATTGTTCAAGGGTTATATCAGTTTAGCTGTATTTCCTTTCAGAAAAGAAACATATTCGGCGAAAATTTTCGATTCCTAACGTCAACGCATCCTCTTTCAGATGAGTTTGCTGAAATACTTCGCCAAAAAAAGAAAAGAGCCAGATGAAGAAACTGAACAGGTAAGCCTACCCCACCAAGCACCAGACGTCCTATGGACGTTGTTTTTTGGGCTAAATCTGGTCGGCCCGTCATGGCCTGCGTCTAGCCCAAAAACAGACGTTGAAAATTGGGCTGTGTTTCGTCCGTCTGATTTTGGTTCAAATATAACCAGAGACTGACGTCTGTTTCAGACCAAACATAGCCCTAACACTATGGAGTCAAATTAGGGTCTTTAATGGTGACGAAAAAATAATAATATCGCAAATATAAGATTAGCATTTTGCATTTTACGTTCCTAATTTGTTTCTGCAATACTTTCCCTCTTTTGCGTTTCTTTCTTTTCTTTGCGTTTCACATTTTATGTTGCTGCTTTTTTTTTTGCAATACTTTCTCCCTTTTGCGTTTCTTTCTTTTGTTTGCGCGTCACTGCTTTTCTTTGCGTCTGGCATTTTACGTTCATAATTTTTTTTTGCGCTTCTCTCTTTTCTTTGCTCCGGTTTCACCCTCTGTGTGGGGGCGGGGAAAGAGGCGTGGCCAAGAGCGAAAGGCGTGCTGTGAATGTTCAGCGTCAGTTCAGCTTCCTTCCACTCGCTGAACTGAACTGCTGCCGCAGCGCATCTGGTGTTAAAGGAAGAGAGAGATCGGGTGTGTGCGAGGTGGTGGCTCATTTCAGGGCATTGTTTTTAATCGCTCAGGTTTTCAAAAGATCATTTCAAACCGACCTCAGTAAAATGATAATAATAATAATAATAATAATAATAATATATATATTTTTAAACGAAGTTTTAAAAGGGCACTTTCGTTGATAAAGGGCAGAGTTGGTGGTGCTTTAGCACCTGATGTCTATGTGTGCACGCATATACCTGTGGTCCAGCTGGGCGACCGTCTGCCATGATACCAGTAACTCTCTCTCTCTCTCTCTCTCTCTCAGGATATGGATCAGCTCCACATTCTTACAAAGCTGGCATCTCAGCATGAGGAGTGGCCCCAGCTATACCCCTCATTAAGTAAGTTGGCAGCAATAGCCTTGACGGTGCCTGTCTCCAGTGTTAATTGTGAGAGAGATTTCTCTACGATGAATAGGGTAAGTATCACTTTAATTTTTTATAATAAAATACACACTCCGTAACATTGGGCATTTCATTGATGAAGCCTTCATGTATGTATTCATAATAGGTGAAAACAGACCTGAGAAACAGGCTACAGGGGGAGCACCTGGCTGCGTGCATGCGTATCAGTATTAATGGACCTTCAGTCCTTGAGTTCCCATACCAGAAGGCCTTAGAGCTGTTCTTTAAAAAATCCAGGAGGATTAAATGCTCTGAGGCAGCCTGCCAGATGTGCCACTGAATGTGTTGGAAATAAAGAAAATAACTGGAAACATGTGTAATTGTGTTATATCGTGATATCATTAACGTGATATAAATTATCGGTTCCCAACCGGGGGGTCCTGCCACCGCACCTTCAAGGAAATCCTGGGGGAAACCCTGCGTACGCGCCTGGTGCATCGCGGCTGACGGACTGACCGAACGGGCCATGTGAGTGGTCCCCTTCGGTCTCCATTTCTTCCTCTTCCTCTTCTCCCCGGCTCCACTCCATGGGCTGCTCCGGGCTGCCACCCCGGGAGCAGTCCATAGCACTGTCTCTGGAGCGAGCGGAAGAGGGCATCCGCTTCCCTCTTACGGTCTCCACAGACCTCTCTGAGGGGGGAGGGCTCTCTTCTTCCTCCGTAGTATAGGAGCCCTCCTCTTCCTCACCCTTCTCTGCGGTGCGAGAGGGGCACACTGGCAGAGGGAGGTAATCCTCCTCCTCCGATTCTTCCTCCGACTCCGCCTCCTCCCTACCGTAGTCAACGGTGGAGGCGGAGTTCTCCGAGGGAGGGTATTCCTTTCCGTTCCCTCCACCGTAGTCCACGGTGGAGGCGGAGTCCTCTGACGGAGGGTATTCCTCTTCCTCCTCCTCTCCACCGTAGTCCACGGTGGAGGCGTCGCATATAGAAGGGGGGTAGTCTTCTCCTTCCTGCTACTCCTCGGAGTCCTCCTCCCCGAACTCGCTCTCTGGGGTGGACTCTGTAGCTCCGAGGACGCACGAGCCCACCCACAGCGGTGAGAGGGAGCGGGGAGGAGACGGGTGTCTGGCCAGCCAGACCTTAACCGCCTCCTGGCGGAGCACCACCGCCCACTCGGGGCTGGACGCCTGTCTAGCCATCCGCAGCAGGTCGGCGCACTGCGGATCCCGCTTCAGCTGCTCCGACGTTGGCGTAGCTTCGTGGTGCGAGGAGGAGTCTTCTCCCAGCTCGCCCTCTGCCCCATATAGCTCGGGGACACTGACCCCTACAGGCGAGAGCTCCCGGGAAGGCGAGGGATGTCTCTCCCGCCACACCCGCACCGCTGTCTTGCGGTACTCCTCAGCCAACTCCGGTATAGCGGTCTCCCGAGCCGCACACAGCAGATAGGAGCACTCGGGATCCCGCTTCAGCTGCTCCGGAGTCGGCGTGGAGTTGCGGCGCGGGGGGGAGGACGATGCGTGGTGGTGTCGCTTGCTGGGCTTCTTGCCCTTCTTGGGCTTAGGCTTGTAGCCTGGCATGTTCGGGTGTCTCTGGTCGGCTCGTCGTTCTGTGACGCGCGGGTAGTGGCGAGGAATGAGACACGGAATCCCTCGATGGCAGCAAACGTCACGGTTTATTTTTAACAAGATTGCGCAATAGCGCACGGAGAACAATAAACATTCACAGCAACGTGTGGACATAGACAACGACGAGCACAGGACACTGCGCGAGCGCACATTAAATAGACAGACCACATTAGCCCCATGTGATTACGAGACGATTCACAGGTGAGACACATTATTCACACAACAAAGCTGTCACCACGGAGTTCCGAAAACGCAGACAGAGCACGTGGACAACGTTTACACACGCCCAAAAGGGAGGGGCCGGGGTCCTCAACGTGACACAAATATGTTTTCGTCTGTCCTACAGCCTCGATTGCAGCTATATGCAAATAACCGATTATGCAAATTAGGTGATGACGTCAAATACGGGAAATGTCTTTTTAAATATAAAACTTGACAGGTATGGTGTTGCTTCATGACATTCACAAGATCCTGACCAAAAGAGACCACAAAATCTACATACAAGGCCATACATGACACATGAGTAGTCCATATACTGTTCACAAATTATATTCTTTTTATAATCTACTAAATAAAAATATTTCAGTCACATAAACAGTCACATAAACAGACACAGGGCAAGGTAAACTAAATGACACACATAAATACACACATATTTACTAATTGTACAACAACCATAACCAGGTTTAAAGCCACCTGTGTTGAAAATCGTGGGCATGTCTCTAAGCAGGCATGTCTCACAACACAGACGAGACCTCTCCAAAGCACAAGGGCACAGCACACGAGAGACATGAACTCTCTTCAGCAAGATCACAGCCTCCAACATATTTCAAGCAATTCCATCACATGAACCAAGCTGTTTGGGTTAGGACATTCACAAGATCCTGACCCAAACAGACCACAAAGTCTACATACAAAGCCATACATGACACATGAGTAGTCCATATACTGTTCACAAATTATATTGCTTATTACATTATATCCAGTAACCTTACAACAGTCTTCAGGACACGTATACTTCAAAAAAGATAATTCTTACCATTGGTCATTCTATAAAAATAAGAAAATGTGAAATGTAGTCTCACTATACCTGTGTAAAACAGTTGGTAGACGTCAAAAACTCATAAAAAAGGCACAAGCAATCTGTAAATTTGCAAAAACGTGTGAGTGGCATGTTCATATGGAGAAACAATTTCTTTTGCATTTGTTGTGCCGTTGCCATGGTAAAATGCCTATAGCCTAAGGGCACAGCCTCGTTTTGATTATTATAGGGCTTGAAAAGCCCTATATTGTTATTCCTTTTCTCCAAATTTCTGCAATTAATGCGGCCCGAACCGCTTAACGTACAGACTCCGTTCGAACTGCGTTTTGAAGGTCTTGGCTCTGTGTGGTGTGCTATCCGTTTTTGGAGTCGATTAGAGTTATAGATTTTATAGAGCAGATGGGAGGGGCAGATGGGGCAAAGGGGGCAGATGGAGCAGAGGGGCAGATGAGGCAGATAGAGCAGAGGGCCGTATGGGGCAGATGGAGTAGAGGGGCAAATGGGGCACATAGAGAAGATGGAGTAGATGGAGTAGATGGGGCAGATGGAGCATATACACCATATACACTACATGCACACACACACACACACACACACACACACACACACACAGACTTGCATCTCTTTTCAAGCACTATGTATTTCCTTCAGGAAATGCACATCTCTAGTTCTTTTTATAAAATCTACAAAATACAATATTTCAGTCACATAAACAGACACAGGGCAAGGTAAACTAAATGACACACATAAATACACACATATTTACTAATTGTACAACATAACCATAACCAGGTTTAAAGCCACCTGTGTTGAAAATCGTGGGCATGTCTCTAAGCAGGCATGTCTCACAACACAGACGAGACCTCTCCAAAGCACAAGGGCACAGCACACGAGAGACATGAACTCTCTTCAGCAAGATCACAGCCTCCAACATATTTCAAGCAATTCCATCACATGAACCAAGCTGTTTGGGTTAGGACAAACATTCACAAGATCCTGACCCAAACAGACCACAAAATGTACATACAAAGCCAAACATGACACATGAGTAGTCCATATACTGTTCACAAATTATATTGCTTATTACATTATATCCAGTAACCTTATAACAGTCTTCAGGACACGTAAACTTCAAAAAAGATCATTCTTACCATTGGTCATTCTATAAAAATAAGAAAATGTGAAATGTAGTCTCACTATATCTGTGTAAAACAGTTGGTAGACGTCAAAACTCATAAAAAAGGCACAAGCAATCTGTAAATTTGCAAAAACGTGTGAGTGGCGCGTTTATATGGAGAAACAATTTCTTTTGCATTTGTTGTGCTGTTGCCATGGTAAAATCCCTATAGCCTAAGGGCACAGCCTCGTTTTGATTATTCTTTTTATAATCTACAAAATACAATATTTCAGTCACATAAACAGTCACATAGACACAGGGCAAGGTAAACTAGATGACACACATGAATACACACATATTTACTAATTGTACAACATAACCATAACCAGGTTTAAAGCCACCTGTGTTGAAAATCGTGGGCATGTCTCTAAGCAGGCATGTCTCACAACACAGACGAGACCTCTCCAAAGCACAAGGGCACAGCACACGAGAGACATGAACTCTCTTCAGCAAGATCACAGCCTCCAACATATTTCAAGCAATTCCATCACATCAACCAAGCTGTTTGGGTTAGGACAAACATTCACAAGATCCTGACCCAAACAGACCACAAAATCTACATACAAAGCCAAACATGACACATGAGTAGTCCATATACTGTTCACAAATTATATTGCTTATTACATTATATCCAGTAACCTTACAACAGTCTTCAGGACATGTATACTTCAAAAAAGATAATTCTTACCATTGGTCATTCTATAAAAATAAAAAAATGTGAAATGTAGTCTCACTATACCTGTGTAAAACAGTTGGTATACGTCAAAAACTCATTAAAAAGGCACAAGCAATCTGTAAATTTGCAAAAACGTGCGAGTGGCGCGTTTATATGGAGAAACAATTTCTTTTGCATTTGTTGTGCCGTTGCCATGGTAAAATGCCTATAGCCTAAGGGCACAGCCTCGTTTTGATTATTCTTTTTATAATTCACAAAATACAATATTTCAGTCACATAAGCAGACACAGGGCAAGGTAAACTAAATGACACACATAAACACACACATATTTACTAATTGTACAACATAACCATAACCAGGTTTAAAGCCACCTGTGTTGAAAATCGTGGGCATGTCTCTAAGCAGGCATGTCTCACAACACAGACGAGACCTCTCCAAAGCACAAGGGCACAGCACACGAGAGACATGAACTCTCTTCAGCAAGATCACAGCCTCCAACATATTTCAAGCAATTCCATCACATCAACCAAGCTGTTTGGGTTAGGACAAACATTCACAAGATCCTGACCCAAACAGACCACAAAATGTACATACAAAGCCAAACATGACACATGAGTAGTCCATATACTGTTCACAAATTATATTGCTTATTACATTATATCCAGTAACCTTACAACAGTCTTCAGGACACGTAAACTTCAAAAAAGATCATTCTTACCATTGGTCATTCTATAAAAATAAGAAAATGTGAAATGTAGTCTCACTATATCTGTGTAAAACAGTTGGTAGACGTCAAAACTCATAAAAAAGGCACAAGCAATCTGTAAATTTGCAAAAACGTGTGAGTGGCGCGTTTATATGGAGAAACAATTTCTTTTGCATTTGTTGTGCTGTTGCCATGGTAAAATCCCTATAGCCTAAGGGCACAGCCTCGTTTTGATTATTCTTTTTATAATCTACAAAATACAATATTTCAGTCACATAAACAGACACAGGGCAAGGTAAACTAAATGACACACATAAATACACACATATTTACTAATTGTACAACATAACCATAACCAGGTTTAAAGCCACCTGTGTTGAAAATCGTGGGCATGTCTCTAAGCAGGCATGTCTCACAACACAGACGAGACCTCTCCAAAGCACAAGGGCACAGCACACGAGAGACATGAACTCTCTTCAGCAAGATCACAGCCTCCAACATATTTCAAGCAATTCCATCACATCAACCAAGCTGTTTGGGTTAGGACAAACATTCACAAGATCCTGACCCAAACAGACCACAAAATCTACATACAAAGCCAAACATGACACATGAGTAGTCCATATACTGTTCACAAATTATATTGCTTATTACATTATATCCAGTAACCTTACAACAGTCTTCAGGACACGTAAACTTCAAAAAAGATCATTCTTACCATTGGTCATTCTATAAAAATAAGAAAATGTGAAATGTAGTCTCACTATATCTGTGTAAAACAGTTGGTAGACGTCAAAACTCATAAAAAAGGCACAAGCAATCTGTAAATTTGCAAAAACGTGTGAGTGGCGCGTTTATATGGAGAAACAATTTCTTTTGCATTTGTTGTGCTGTTGCCATGGTAAAATCCCTATAGCCTAAGGGCACAGCCTCGTTTTGATTATTCTTTTTATAATCTACAAAATACAATATTTCAGTCACATAAACAGTCACATAGACACAGGGCAAGGTAAACTAAATGACACACATGAATACACACATATTTACTAATTGTACAACATAACCATAACCAGGTTTAAAGCCACCTGTGTTGAAAATCGTGGGCATGTCTCTAAGCAGGCATGTCTCACAACACAGACGAGACCTCTCCAAAGCACAAGGGCACAGCACACGAGAGACATGAACTCTCTTCAGCAAGATCACAGCCTCCAACATATTTCAAGCAATTCCATCACATCAACCAAGCTGTTTGGGTTAGGACAAACATTCACAAGATCCTGACCCAAACAGACCACAAAATCTACATACAAAGCCAAACATGACACATGAGTAGTCCATATACTGTTCACAAATTATATTGCTTATTACATTATATCCAGTAACCTTACAACAGTCTTCAGGACATGTATACTTCAAAAAAGATAATTCTTACTATTGGTCATTCTATAAAAATAAAAAAATGTGAAATGTAGTCTCACTATACCTGTGTAAAACAGTTGGTATACGTCAAAAACTCATTAAAAAGGCACAAGCAATCTGTAAATTTGCAAAAACGTGCGAGTGGCGCGTTTATATGGAGAAACAATTTCTTTTGCATTTGTTGTGCCGTTGCCATGGTAAAATGCCTATAGCCTAAGGGCACAGCCTCGTTTTGATTATTCTTTTTATAATTCACAAAATACAATATTTCAGTCACATAAACAGACACAGGGCAAGGTAAACTAAATGACACACATAAACACACACATATTTACTAATTGTACAACATAACCATAACCAGGTTTAAAGCCACCTGTGTTGAAAATCGTGGGCATGTCTCTAAGCAGGCATGTCTCACAACACAGACGAGACCTCTCCAAAGCACAAGGGCACAGCACACGAGAGACATGAACTCTCTTCAGCAAGATCACAGCCTCCAACATATTTCAAGCAATTCCATCACATGAACCAAGCTGTTTGGGTTAGGACAAACATTCACAAGATCCTGACCCAAACAGACCACAAAATGTACATACAAAGCCAAACATGACACATGAGTAGTCCATATACTGTTCACAAATTATATTGCTTATTACATTATATCCAGTAACCTTACAACAGTCTTCAGGACACGTAAACTTCAAAAAAGATCATTCTTACCATTGGTCATTCTATAAAAATAAGAAAATGTGAAATGTAGTCTCACTATATCTGTGTAAAACAGTTGGTAGACGTCAAAACTCATAAAAAAGGCACAAGCAATCTGTAAATTTGCAAAAACGTGTGAGTGGCGCGTTTATATGGAGAAACAATTTCTTTTGCATTTGTTGTGCTGTTGCCATGGTAAAATCCCTATAGCCTAAGGGCACAGCCTCGTTTTGATTATTCTTTTTATAATCTACAAAATACAATATTTCAGTCACATAAACAGACACAGGGCAAGGTAAACTAAATGACACACATAAATACACACATATTTACTAATTGTACAACATAACCATAACCAGGTTTAAAGCCACCTGTGTTGAAAATCGTGGGCATGTCTCTAAGCAGGCATGTCTCACAACACAGACGAGACCTCTCCAAAGCACAAGGGCACAGCACACGAGAGACATGAACTCTCTTCAGCAAGATCACAGCCTCCAACATATTTCAAGCAATTCCATCACATAAACCAAGCTGTTTAGGTTAGGACAAACATTCACAAGATCCTGACCCAAACAGACCACAAAATGTACATACAAAGCCAAACATGACACATGAGTAGTCCATATACTGTTCACAAATTATATTGCTTATTACATGATATCCAGTAACCTTACAACAGTCTTCAGGACACGTAAACTTCAAAAAAGATCATTCTTACCATTGGTCATTCTATAAAAATAAGAAAATGTGAAATGTAGTCTCACTATATCTGTGTAAAACAGTTGGTAGACGTCAAAACTCATAAAAAAGGCACAAGCAATCTGTAAATTTGCAAAAACGTGTGAGTGGCACGTTTATATGGAGAAACAATTTCTTTTGCATTTGTTGTGCTGTTGCCATGGTAAAATCCCTATAGCCTAAGGGCACAGCCTCGTTTTGATTATTCTTTTTATAATCTACAAAATACAATATTTCAGTCACATAAACAGTCACATAGACACAGGGCAAGGTAAACTAAATGACACACATGAATACACACATATTTACTAATTGTACAACATAACCATAACCAGGTTTAAAGCCACCTGTGTTGAAAATCGTGGGCATGTCTCTAAGCAGGCATGTCTCACAACACAGACGAGACCTCTCCAAAGCACAAGGGCACAGCACACGAGAGACATGAACTCTCTTCAGCAAGATCACAGCCTCCAACATATTTCAAGCAATTCCATCACATCAACCAAGCTGTTTGGGTTAGGACAAACATTCACAAGATCCTGACCCAAACAGACCACAAAATCTACATACAAAGCCAAACATGACACATGAGTAGTCCATATACTGTTCACAAATTATATTGCTTATTACATTATATCCAGTAACCTTACAACAGTCTTCAGGACATGTATACTTCAAAAAAGATAATTCTTACCATTGGTCATTCTATAAAAATAAAAAAATGTGAAATGTAGTCTCACTATACCTGTGTAAAACAGTTGGTATACGTCAAAAACTCATTAAAAAGGCACAAGCAATCTGTAAATTTGCAAAAACGTGCGAGTGGCGCGTTTATATGGAGAAACAATTTCTTTTGCATTTGTTGTGCCGTTGCCATGGTAAAATGCCTATAGCCTAAGGGCACAGCCTCGTTTTGATTATTCTTTTTATAATTCACAAAATACAATATTTCAGTCACATAAGCAGACACAGGGCAAGGTAAACTAAATGACACACATAAACACACACATATTTACTAATTGTACAACATAACCATAACCAGGTTTAAAGCCACCTGTGTTGAAAATCGTGGGCATGTCTCTAAGCAGGCATGTCTCACAACACAGACGAGACCTCTCCAAAGCACAAGGGCACAGCACACGAGAGACATGAACTCTCTTCAGCAAGATCACAGCCTCCAACATATTTCAAGCAATTCCATCACATGAACCAAGCTGTTTGGGTTAGGACAAACATTCACAAGATCCTGACCCAAACAGACCACAAAATGTACATACAAAGCCAAACATGACACATGAGTAGTCCATATACTGTTCACAAATTATATTGCTTATTACATTATATCCAGTAACCTTACAACAGTCTTCAGGACACGTAAACTTCAAAAAAGATCATTCTTACCATTGGTCATTCTATAAAAATAAGAAAATGTGAAATGTAGTCTCACTATATCTGTGTAAAACAGTTGGTAGACGTCAAAACTCATAAAAAAGGCACAAGCAATCTGTAAATTTGCAAAAACGTGTGAGTGGCGCGTTTATATGGAGAAACAATTTCTTTTGCATTTGTTGTGCTGTTGCCATGGTAAAATCCCTATAGCCTAAGGGCACAGCCTCGTTTTGATTATTCTTTTTATAATCTACAAAATACAATATTTCAGTCACATAAACAGTCACATAGACACAGGGCAAGGTAAACTAAATGACACACATAAATACACACATATTTACTAATTGTACAACATAACCATAACCAGGTTTAAAGCCACCTGTGTTGAAAATCGTGGGCATGTCTCTAAGCAGGCATGTCTCACAACACAGACGAGACCTCTCCAAAGCACAAGGGCACAGCACACGAGAGACATGAACTCTCTTCAGCAAGATCACAGCCTCCAACATATTTCAAGCAATTCCATCACATGAACCAAGCTGTTTGGGTTAGGACAAACATTCACAAGATCCTGACCCAAACAGACCACAAAATGTACATACAAAGCCAAACATGACACATGAGTAGTCCATATACTGTTCACAAATTATATTGCTTATTTCATTATATCCAGTAACCTTACAACAGTCTTCAGGACACGTAAACTTCAAAAAAGATCATTCTTACCATTGGTCATTCTATAAAAATAAGAAAATGTGAAATGTAGTCTCACTATATCTGTGTAAAACAGTTGGTAGACGTCAAAACTCATAAAAAAGGCACAAGCAATCTGTAAATTTGCAAAAACGTGTGAGTGGCGCGTTTATATGGAGAAACAATTTCTTTTGCATTTGTTGTGCTGTTGCCATGGTAAAATCCCTATAGCCTAAGGGCACAGCCTCGTTTTGATTATTCTTTTTATAATCTACAAAATACAATATTTCAGTCACATAAACAGTCACATAGACACAGGGCAAGGTAAACTAAATGACACACATAAATACACACATATTTACTAATTGTACAACATAACCATAACCAGGTTTAAAGCCACCTGTGTTGAAAATCGTGGGCATGTCTCTAAGCAGGCATGTCTCACAACACAGACGAGACCTCTCCAAAGCACAAGGGCACAGCACACGAGAGACATGAACTCTCTTCAGCAAGATCACAGCCTCCAACATATTTCAAGCAATTCCATCACATGAACCAAGCTGTTTGGGTTAGGACAAACATTCACAAGATCCTGACCCAAACAGACCACAAAATGTACATACAAAGCCAAACATGACACATGAGTAGTCCATATACTGTTCACAAATTATATTGCTTATTACATTATATCCAGTAACCTTACAACAGTCTTCAGGACACGTAAACTTCAAAAAAGATCATTCTTACCATTGGTCATTCTATAAAAATAAGAAAATGTGAAATGTAGTCTCACTATATCTGTGTAAAACAGTTGGTAGACGTCAAAACTCATAAAAAAGGCACAAGCAATCTGTAAATTTGCAAAAACGTGTGAGTGGCGCGTTTATATGGAGAAACAATTTCTTTTGCATTTGTTGTGCTGTTGCCATGGTAAAATCCCTATAGCCTAAGGGCACAGCCTCGTTTTGATTATTCTTTTTATAATCTACAAAATACAATATTTCAGTCACATAAACAGTCACATAGACACAGGGCAAGGTAAACTAGATGACACACATGAATACACACATATTTACTAATTGTACAACATAACCATAACCAGGTTTAAAGCCACCTGTGTTGAAAATCGTGGGCATGTCTCTAAGCAGGCATGTCTCACAACACAGACGAGACCTCTCCAAAGCACAAGGGCACAGCACACGAGAGACATGAACTCTCTTCAGCAAGATCACAGCCTCCAACATATTTCAAGCAATTCCATCACATCAACCAAGCTGTTTGGGTTAGGACAAACATTCACAAGATCCTGACCCAAACAGACCACAAAATCTACATACAAAGCCAAACATGACACATGAGTAGTCCATATACTGTTCACAAATTATATTGCTTATTACATTATATCCAGTAACCTTACAACAGTCTTCAGGACATGTATACTTCAAAAAAGATAATTCTTACCATTGGTCATTCTATAAAAATAAAAAAATGTGAAATGTAGTCTCACTATACCTGTGTAAAACAGTTGGTATACGTCAAAAACTCATTAAAAAGGCACAAGCAATCTGTAAATTTGCAAAAACGTGCGAGTGGCGCGTTTATATGGAGAAACAATTTCTTTTGCATTTGTTGTGCCGTTGCCATGGTAAAATGCCTATAGCCTAAGGGCACAGCCTCGTTTTGATTATTCTTTTTATAATTCACAAAATACAATATTTCAGTCACATAAACAGACACAGGGCAAGGTAAACTAAATGACACACATAAACACACACATATTTACTAATTGTACAACATAACCATAACCAGGTTTAAAGCCACCTGTGTTGAAAATCGTGGGCATGTCTCTAAGCAGGCATGTCTCACAACACAGACGAGACCTCTCCAAAGCACAAGGGCACAGCACACGAGAGACATGAACTCTCTTCAGCAAGATCACAGCCTCCAACATATTTCAAGCAATTCCATCACATGAACCAAGCTGTTTGGGTTAGGACAAACATTCACAAGATCCTGACCCAAACAGACCACAAAATGTACATACAAAGCCAAACATGACACATGAGTAGTCCATATACTGTTCACAAATTATATTGCTTATTACATTATATCCAGTAACCTTACAACAGTCTTCAGGACACGTAAACTTCAAAAAAGATCATTCTTACCATTGGTCATTCTATAAAAATAAGAAAATGTGAAATGTAGTCTCACTATATCTGTGTAAAACAGTTGGTAGACGTCAAAACTCATAAAAAAGGCACAAGCAATCTGTAAATTTGCAAAAACGTGTGAGTGGCGCGTTTATATGGAGAAACAATTTCTTTTGCATTTGTTGTGCTGTTGCCATGGTAAAATCCCTATAGCCTAAGGGCACAGCCTCGTTTTGATTATTCTTTTTATAATCTACAAAATACAATATTTCAGTCACATAAACAGACACAGGGCAAGGTAAACTAAATGACACACATAAATACACACATATTTACTAATTGTACAACATAACCCTAACCAGGTTTAAAGCCACCTGTGTTGAAAATCGTGGGCATGTCTCTAAGCAGGCATGTCTCACAACACAGACGAGACCTCTCCAAAGCACAAGGGCACAGCACACGAGAGACATGAACTCTCTTCAACAAGATCACAGCCTCCAACATATTTCAAGCAATTCCATCACATCAACCAAGCTGTTTGGGTTAGGACAAACATTCACAAGATCCTGACCCAAACAGACCACAAAATCTACATACAAAGCCAAACATGACACATGAGTAGTCCATATACTGTTCACAAATTATATTGCTTATTACATTATATCCAGTAACCTTACAACAGTCTTCAGGACATGTATACTTCAAAAAAGATAATTCTTACCATTGGTCATTCTATAAAAATAAAAAAATGTGAAATGTAGTCTCACTATACCTGTGTAAAACAGTTGGTATACGTCAAAAACTCATTAAAAAGGCACAAGCAATCTGTAAATTTGCAAAAACGTGCGAGTGGCGCGTTTATATGGAGAAACAATTTCTTTTGCATTTGTTGTGCCGTTGCCATGGTAAAATGCCTATAGCCTAAGGGCACAGCCTCGTTTTGATTATTCTTTTTATAATTCACAAAATACAATATTTCAGTCACATAAACAGACACAGGGCAAGGTAAACTAAATGACACACATAAACACACACATATTTACTAATTGTACAACATAACCATAACCAGGTTTAAAGCCACCTGTGTTGAAAATCGTGGGCATGTCTCTAAGCAGGCATGTCTCACAACACAGACGAGACCTCTCCAAAGCACAAGGGCACAGCACACGAGAGACATGAACTCTCTTCAGCAAGATCACAGCCTCCAACATATTTCAAGCAATTCCATCACATGAACCAAGCTGTTTGGGTTAGGACAAACATTCACAAGATCCTGACCCAAACAGACCACAAAATGTACATACAAAGCCAAACATGACACATGAGTAGTCCATATACTGTTCACAAATTATATTGCTTATTACATTATATCCAGTAACCTTACAACAGTCTTCAGGACACGTAAACTTCAAAAAAGATCATTCTTACCATTGGTCATTCTATAAAAATAAGAAAATGTGAAATGTAGTCTCACTATATCTGTGTAAAACAGTTGGTAGACGTCAAAACTCATAAAAAAGGCACAAGCAATCTGTAAATTTGCAAAAACGTGTGAGTGGCGCGTTTATATGGAGAAACAATTTCTTTTGCATTTGTTGTGCTGTTGCCATGGTAAAATCCCTATAGCCTAAGGGCACAGCCTCGTTTTGATTATTCTTTTTATAATCTACAAAATACAATATTTCAGTCACATAAACAGACACAGGGCAAGGTAAACTAAATGACACACATAAATACACACATATTTACTAATTGTACAACATAACCCTAACCAGGTTTAAAGCCACCTGTGTTGAAAATCGTGGGCATGTCTCTAAGCAGGCATGTCTCACAACACAGACGAGACCTCTCCAAAGCACAAGGGCACAGCACACGAGAGACATGAACTCTCTTCAACAAGATCACAGCCTCCAACATATTTCAAGCAATTCCATCACATCAACCAAGCTGTTTGGGTTAGGACAAACATTCACAAGATCCTGACCCAAACAGACCACAAAATCTACATACAAAGCCAAACATGACACATGAGTAGTCCATATACTGTTCACAAATTATATTGCTTATTACATTATATCCAGTAACCTTACAACAGTCTTCAGGACATGTATACTTCAAAAAAGATAATTCTTACCATTGGTCATTCTATAAAAATAAAAAAATGTGAAATGTAGTCTCACTATACCTGTGTAAAACAGTTGGTATACGTCAAAAACTCATTAAAAAGGCACAAGCAATCTGTAAATTTGCAAAAACGTGCGAGTGGCGCGTTTATATGGAGAAACAATTTATTTTGCATTTGTTGTGCCGTTGCCATGGTAAAATGCCTATAGCCTAAGGGCACAGCCTCGTTTTGATTATTCTTTTTATAATTCACAAAATACAATATTTCAGTCACATAAACAGACACAGGGCAAGGTAAACTAAATGACACACATAAACACACACATATTTACTAATTGTACAACATAACCATAACCAGGTTTAAAGCCACCTGTGTTGAAAATCGTGGGCATGTCTCTAAGCAGGCATGTCTCACAACACAGACGAGACCTCTCCAAAGCACAAGGGCACAGCACACGAGAGACATGAACTCTCTTCAGCAAGATCACAGCCTCCAACATATTTCAAGCAATTCCATCACATCAACCAAGCTGTTTGGGTTAGGACAAACATTCACAAGATCCTGACCCAAACAGACCACAAAATGTACATACAAAGCCAAACATGACACATGAGTAGTCCATATACTGTTCACAAATTATATTGCTTATTACATTATATCCAGTAACCTTACAACAGTCTTCAGGACACGTAAACTTCAAAAAAGATCATTCTTACCATTGGTCATTCTATAAAAATAAGAAAATGTGAAATGTAGTCTCACTATATCTGTGTAAAACAGTTGGTAGACGTCAAAACTCATAAAAAAGGCACAAGCAATCTGTAAATTTGCAAAAACGTGTGAGTGGCGCGTTTATATGGAGAAACAATTTCTTTTGCATTTGTTGTGCTGTTGCCATGGTAAAATCCCTATAGCCTAAGGGCACAGCCTCGTTTTGATTATTCTTTTTATAATCTACAAAATACAATATTTCAGTCACATAAACAGACACAGGGCAAGGTAAACTAAATGACACACATAAATACACACATATTTACTAATTGTACAACATAACCCTAACCAGGTTTAAAGCCACCTGTGTTGAAAATCGTGGGCATGTCTCTAAGCAGGCATGTCTCACAACACAGACGAGACCTCTCCAAAGCACAAGGGCACAGCACACGAGAGACATGAACTCTCTTCAACAAGATCACAGCCTCCAACATATTTCAAGCAATTCCATCACATCAACCAAGCTGTTTGGGTTAGGACAAACATTCACAAGATCCTGACCCAAACAGACCACAAAATCTACATACAAAGCCAAACATGACACATGAGTAGTCCATATACTGTTCACAAATTATATTGCTTATTACATTATATCCAGTAACCTTACAACAGTCTTCAGGACATGTATACTTCAAAAAAGATAATTCTTACCATTGGTCATTCTATAAAAATAAAAAAATGTGAAATGTAGTCTCACTATACCTGTGTAAAACAGTTGGTATACGTCAAAAACTCATTAAAAAGGCACAAGCAATCTGTAAATTTGCAAAAACGTGCGAGTGGCGCGTTTATATGGAGAAACAATTTATTTTGCATTTGTTGTGCCGTTGCCATGGTAAAATGCCTATAGCCTAAGGGCACAGCCTCGTTTTGATTATTCTTTTTATAATTCACAAAATACAATATTTCAGTCACATAAACAGACACAGGGCAAGGTAAACTAAATGACACACATAAACACACACATATTTACTAATTGTACAACATAACCATAACCAGGTTTAAAGCCACCTGTGTTGAAAATCGTGGGCATGTCTCTAAGCAGGCATGTCTCACAACACAGACGAGACCTCTCCAAAGCACAAGGGCACAGCACACGAGAGACATGAACTCTCTTCAGCAAGATCACAGCCTCCAACATATTTCAAGCAATTCCATCACATCAACCAAGCTGTTTGGGTTAGGACAAACATTCACAAGATCCTGACCCAAACAGACCACAAAATGTACATACAAAGCCAAACATGACACATGAGTAGTCCATATACTGTTCACAAATTATATTGCTTATTACATTATATCCAGTAACCTTACAACAGTCTTCAGGACACGTAAACTTCAAAAAAGATCATTCTTACCATTGGTCATTCTATAAAAATAAGAAAATGTGAAATGTAGTCTCACTATATCTGTGTAAAACAGTTGGTAGACGTCAAAACTCATAAAAAAGGCACAAGCAATCTGTAAATTTGCAAAAACGTGTGAGTGGCGCGTTTATATGGAGAAACAATTTCTTTTGCATTTGTTGTGCTGTTGCCATGGTAAAATCCCTATAGCCTAAGGGCACAGCCTCGTTTTGATTATTCTTTTTATAATCTACAAAATACAATATTTCAGTCACATAAACAGTCACATAGACACAGGGCAAGGTAAACTAAATGACACACATGAATACACACATATTTACTAATTGTACAACATAACCATAAACCAGGTTTAAAGCCACCTGTGTTGAAAATCGTGGGCATGTCTCTAAGCAGGCATGTCTCACAACACAGACGAGACCTCTCCAAAGCACAAGGGCACAGCACACGAGAGACATGAACTCTCTTCAGCAAGATCACAGCCTCCAACATATTTCAAGCAATTCCATCACATCAACCAAGCTGTTTGGGTTAGGACAAACATTCACAAGATCCTGACCCAAACAGACCACAAAATCTACATACAAAGCCAAACATGACACATGAGTAGTCCATATACTGTTCACAAATTATATTGCTTATTACATTATATCCAGTAACCTTACAACAGTCTTCAGGACATGTATACTTCAAAAAAGATAATTCTTACCAATGGTCATTCTATAAAAATAAAAAAATGTGAAATGTAGTCTCACTATACTTGTGTAAAACAGTTGGTATACGTCAAAAACTCATAAAAAAGGCACAAGCAATCTGTAAATTTGCAAAAACGTGCGAGTGGCGCGTTTATATGGAGAAACAATTTCTTTTGCATTTGTTGTGCCGTTGCCATGGTAAAATGCCTATAGCCTAAGGGCACAGCCTCGTTTTGATTATTCTTTTTATAATTCACAAAATACAATATTTCAGTCACATAAACAGACACAGGGCAAGGTAAACTAAATGACACACATAAACACACACATATTTACTAATTGTACAACATAACCATAACCAGGTTTAAAGCCACCTGTGTTGAAAATCGTGGGCATGTCTCTAAGCAGGCATGTCTCACAACACAGACGAGACCTCTCCAAAGCACAAGGGCACAGCACACGAGAGACATGAACTCTCTTCAGCAAGATCACAGCCTCCAACATATTTCAAGCAATTCCATCACATGAACCAAGCTGTTTGGGTTAGGACAAACATTCACAAGATCCTGACCCAAACAGACCACAAAATGTACATACAAAGCCAAACATGACACATGAGTAGTCCATATACTGTTCACAAATTATATTGCTTATTACATTATATCCAGTAACCTTACAACAGTCTTCAGGACACGTAAACTTCAAAAAAGATCATTCTTACCATTGGTCATTCTATAAAAATAAGAAAATGTGAAATGTAGTCTCACTATATCTGTGTAAAACAGTTGGTAGACGTCAAAACTCATAAAAAAGGCACAAGCAATCTGTAAATTTGCAAAAACGTGTGAGTGGCGCGTTTATATGGAGAAACAATTTCTTTTGCATTTGTTGTGCTGTTGCCATGGTAAAATCCCTATAGCCTAAGGGCACAGCCTCGTTTTGATTATTCTTTTTATAATCTACAAAATACAATATTTCAGTCACATAAACAGTCACATAGACACAGGGCAAGGTAAACTAAATGACACACATAAATACACACATATTTACTAATTGTACAACATAACCATAACCAGGTTTAAAGCCACCTGTGTTGAAAATCGTGGGCATGTCTCTAAGCAGGCATGTCTTACAACACAGACGAGACCTCTCCAAAGCACAAGGGCACAGCACACGAGAGACATGAACTCTCTTCAGCAAGATCACAGCCTCCAACATATTTCAAGCAATTCCATCACATCAACCAAGCTGTTTGGGTTAGGACAAACATTCACAAGATCCTGACCCAAACAGACCACAAAATGTACATACAAAGCCAAACATGACACATGAGTAGTCCATATACTGTTCACAAATTATATTGCTTATTACATTATATCCAGTAACCTTACAACAGTCTTCAGGACACGTAAACTTCAAAAAAGATCATTCTTACCATTGGTCATTCTATAAAAATAAGAAAATGTGAAATGTAGTCTCACTATATCTGTGTAAAACAGTTGGTAGACGTCAAAACTCATAAAAAAGGCACAAGCAATCTGTAAATTTGCAAAAACGTGTGAGTGGCGCGTTTATATGGAGAAACAATTTCTTTTGCATTTGTTGTGCTGTTGCCATGGTAAAATCCCTATAGCCTAAGGGCACAGCCTCGTTTTGATTATTCTTTTTATAATCTACAAAATACAATATTTCAGTCACATAAACAGACACAGGGCAAGGTAAACTAAATGACACACATAAATACACACATATTTACTAATTGTACAACATAACCATAACCAGGTTTAAAGCCACCTGTGTTGAAAATCGTGGGCATGTCTCTAAGCAGGCATGTCTCACAACACAGACGAGACCTCTCCAAAGCACAAGGGCACAGCACACGAGAGACATGAACTCTCTTCAGCAAGATCACAGCCTCCAACATATTTCAAGCAATTCCATCACATGAACCAAGCTGTTTGGGTTAGGACAAACATTCACAAGATCCTGACCCAAACAGACCACAAAATGTACATACAAAGCCAAACATGACACATGAGTAGTCCATATACTGTTCACAAATTATATTGCTTATTACATTATATCCAGTAACCTTACAACAGTCTTCAGGACATGTATACTTCAAAAAAGATAATTCTTACCATTGGTCATTCTATAAAAATAAAAAAATGTGAAATGTAGTCTCACTATACCTGTGTAAAACAGTTGGTATACGTCAAAAACTCATTAAAAAGGCACAAGCAATCTGTAAATTTGCAAAAACGTGCGAGTGGCGCGTTTATATGGAGAAACAATTTATTTTGCATTTGTTGTGCCGTTGCCATGGTAAAATGCCTATAGCCTAAGGGCACAGCCTCGTTTTGATTATTCTTTTTATAATTCACAAAATACAATATTTCAGTCACATAAACAGACACAGGGCAAGGTAAACTAAATGACACACATAAACACACACATATTTACTAATTGTACAACATAACCATAACCAGGTTTAAAGCCACCTGTGTTGAAAATCGTGGGCATGTCTCTAAGCAGGCATGTCTCACAACACAGACGAGACCTCTCCAAAGCACAAGGGCACAGCACACGAGAGACATGAACTCTCTTCAGCAAGATCACAGCCTCCAACATATTTCAAGCAATTCCATCACATCAACCAAGCTGTTTGGGTTAGGACAAACATTCACAAGATCCTGACCCAAACAGACCACAAAATGTACATACAAAGCCAAACATGACACATGAGTAGTCCATATACTGTTCACAAATTATATTGCTTATTACATTATATCCAGTAACCTTACAACAGTCTTCAGGACACGTAAACTTCAAAAAAGATCATTCTTACCATTGGTCATTCTATAAAAATAAGAAAATGTGAAATGTAGTCTCACTATATCTGTGTAAAACAGTTGGTAGACGTCAAAACTCATAAAAAAGGCACAAGCAATCTGTAAATTTGCAAAAACGTGTGAGTGGCGCGTTTATATGGAGAAACAATTTCTTTTGCATTTGTTGTGCTGTTGCCATGGTAAAATCCCTATAGCCTAAGGGCACAGCCTCGTTTTGATTATTCTTTTTATAATCTACAAAATACAATATTTCAGTCACATAAACAGACACAGGGCAAGGTAAACTAAATGACACACATAAATACACACATATTTACTAATTGTACAACATAACCCTAACCAGGTTTAAAGCCACCTGTGTTGAAAATCGTGGGCATGTCTCTAAGCAGGCATGTCTCACAACACAGACGAGACCTCTCCAAAGCACAAGGGCACAGCACACGAGAGACATGAACTCTCTTCAACAAGATCACAGCCTCCAACATATTTCAAGCAATTCCATCACATCAACCAAGCTGTTTGGGTTAGGACAAACATTCACAAGATCCTGACCCAAACAGACCACAAAATCTACATACAAAGCCAAACATGACACATGAGTAGTCCATATACTGTTCACAAATTATATTGCTTATTACATTATATCCAGTAACCTTACAACAGTCTTCAGGACATGTATACTTCAAAAAAGATAATTCTTACCATTGGTCATTCTATAAAAATAAAAAAATGTGAAATGTAGTCTCACTATACCTGTGTAAAACAGTTGGTATACGTCAAAAACTCATTAAAAAGGCACAAGCAATCTGTAAATTTGCAAAAACGTGCGAGTGGCGCGTTTATATGGAGAAACAATTTATTTTGCATTTGTTGTGCCGTTGCCATGGTAAAATGCCTATAGCCTAAGGGCACAGCCTCGTTTTGATTATTCTTTTTATAATTCACAAAATACAATATTTCAGTCACATAAACAGACACAGGGCAAGGTAAACTAAATGACACACATAAACACACACATATTTACTAATTGTACAACATAACCATAACCAGGTTTAAAGCCACCTGTGTTGAAAATCGTGGGCATGTCTCTAAGCAGGCATGTCTCACAACACAGACGAGACCTCTCCAAAGCACAAGGGCACAGCACACGAGAGACATGAACTCTCTTCAGCAAGATCACAGCCTCCAACATATTTCAAGCAATTCCATCACATGAACCAAGCTGTTTGGGTTAGGACAAACATTCACAAGATCCTGACCCAAACAGACCACAAAATGTACATACAAAGCCAAACATGACACATGAGTAGTCCATATACTGTTCACAAATTATATTGCTTATTACATTATATCCAGTAACCTTACAACAGTCTTCAGGACACGTAAACTTCAAAAAAGATCATTCTTACCATTGGTCATTCTATAAAAATAAGAAAATGTGAAATGTAGTCTCACTATATCTGTGTAAAACAGTTGGTAGACGTCAAAACTCATAAAAAAGGCACAAGCAATCTGTAAATTTGCAAAAACGTGTGAGTGGCGCGTTTATATGGAGAAACAATTTCTTTTGCATTTGTTGTGCTGTTGCCATGGTAAAATCCCTATAGCCTAAGGGCACAGCCTCGTTTTGATTATTCTTTTTATAATCTACAAAATACAATATTTCAGTCACATAAACAGTCACATAGACACAGGGCAAGGTAAACTAAATGACACACATGAATACACACATATTTACTAATTGTACAACATAACCATAAACCAGGTTTAAAGCCACCTGTGTTGAAAATCGTGGGCATGTCTCTAAGCAGGCATGTCTCACAACACAGACGAGACCTCTCCAAAGCACAAGGGCACAGCACACGAGAGACATGAACTCTCTTCAGCAAGATCACAGCCTCCAACATATTTCAAGCAATTCCATCACATCAACCAAGCTGTTTGGGTTAGGACAAACATTCACAAGATCCTGACCCAAACAGACCACAAAATCTACATACAAAGCCAAACATGACACATGAGTAGTCCATATACTGTTCACAAATTATATTGCTTATTACATTATATCCAGTAACCTTACAACAGTCTTCAGGACATGTATACTTCAAAAAAGATAATTCTTACTATTGGTCATTCTATAAAAATAAAAAAATGTAAAATGTAGTCTCACTATACCTGTGTAAAACAGTTGGTATACGTCAAAAACTCATTAAAAAGGCACAAGCAATCTGTAAATTTGCAAAAACGTGCGAGTGGCGCGTTTATATGGAGAAACAATTTCTTTTGCATTTGTTGTGCCGTTGCCATGGTAAAATGCCTATAGCCTAAGGGCACAGCCTCGTTTTGATTATTCTTTTTATAATTCACAAAATACAATATTTCAGTCACATAAACAGACACAGGGCAAGGTAAACTAAATGACACACATAAACACACACATATTTACTAATTGTACAACATAACCATAACCAGGTTTAAAGCCACCTGTGTTGAAAATCGTGGGCATGTCTCTAAGCAGGCATGTCTCACAACACAGACGAGACCTCTCCAAAGCACAAGGGCACAGCACACGAGAGACATGAACTCTCTTCAGCAAGATCACAGCCTCCAACATATTTCAAGCAATTCCATCACATCAACCAAGCTGTTTGGGTTAGGACAAACATTCACAAGATCCTGACCCAAACAGACCACAAAATCTACATACAAAGCCAAACATGACACATGAGTAGTCCATATACTGTTCACAAATTATATTGCTTATTACATTATATCCAGTAACCTTACAACAGTCTTCAGGACACGTAAACTTCAAAAAAGATCATTCTTACCATTGGTCATTCTATAAAAATAAGAAAATGTGAAATGTAGTCTCACTATATCTGTGTAAAACAGTTGGTAGACGTCAAAACTCATAAAAAAGGCACAAGCAATCTGTAAATTTGCAAAAACGTGTGAGTGGCGCGTTTATATGGAGAAACAATTTCTTTTGCATTTGTTGTGCTGTTGCCATGGTAAAATCCCTATAGCCTAAGGGCACAGCCTCGTTTTGATTATTCTTTTTATAATCTACAAAATACAATATTTCAGTCACATAAACAGTCACATAGACACAGGGCAAGGTAAACTAAATGACACACATGAATACACACATATTTACTAATTGTACAACATAACCATAACCAGGTTTAAAGCCACCTGTGTTGAAAATCGTGGGCATGTCTCTAAGCAGGCATGTCTCACAACACAGACGAGACCTCTCCAAAGCACAAGGGCACAGCACACGAGAGACATGAACTCTCTTCAGCAAGATCACAGCCTCCAACATATTTCAAGCAATTCCATCACATCAACCAAGCTGTTTGGGTTAGGACAAACATTCACAAGATCCTGACCCAAACAGACCACAAAATCTACATACAAAGCCAAACATGACACATGAGTAGTCCATATACTGTTCACAAATTATATTGCTTATTACATTATATCCAGTAACCTTACAACAGTCTTCAGGACATGTATACTTCAAAAAAGATAATTCTTACCAATGGTCATTCTATAAAAATAAAAAAATGTGAAATGTAGTCTCACTATACTTGTGTAAAACAGTTGGTATACGTCAAAAACTCATAAAAAAGGCACAAGCAATCTGTAAATTTGCAAAAACGTGCGAGTGGCGCGTTTATATGGAGAAACAATTTCTTTTGCATTTGTTGTGCCGTTGCCATGGTAAAATGCCTATAGCCTAAGGGCACAGCCTCGTTTTGATTATTCTTTTTATAATTCACAAAATACAATATTTCAGTCACATAAACAGACACAGGGCAAGGTAAACTAAATGACACACATAAACACACACATATTTACTAATTGTACAACATAACCATAACCAGGTTTAAAGCCACCTGTGTTGAAAATCGTGGGCATGTCTCTAAGCAGGCATGTCTCACAACACAGACGAGACCTCTCCAAAGCACAAGGGCACAGCACACGAGAGACATGAACTCTCTTCAGCAAGATCACAGCCTCCAACATATTTCAAGCAATTCCATCACATGAACCAAGCTGTTTGGGTTAGGACAAACATTCACAAGATCCTGACCCAAACAGACCACAAAATGTACATACAAAGCCAAACATGACACATGAGTAGTCCATATACTGTTCACAAATTATATTGCTTATTACATTATATCCAGTAACCTTACAACAGTCTTCAGGACACGTAAACTTCAAAAAAGATCATTCTTACCATTGGTCATTCTATAAAAATAAGAAAATGTGAAATGTAGTCTCACTATATCTGTGTAAAACAGTTGGTAGACGTCAAAACTCATAAAAAAGGCACAAGCAATCTGTAAATTTGCAAAAACGTGTGAGTGGCGCGTTTATATGGAGAAACAATTTCTTTTGCATTTGTTGTGCTGTTGCCATGGTAAAATCCCTATAGCCTAAGGGCACAGCCTCGTTTTGATTATTCTTTTTATAATCTACAAAATACAATATTTCAGTCACATAAACAGTCACATAGACACAGGGCAAGGTAAACTAAATGACACACATAAATACACACATATTTACTAATTGTACAACATAACCATAACCAGGTTTAAAGCCACCTGTGTTGAAAATCGTGGGCATGTCTCTAAGCAGGCATGTCTTACAACACAGACGAGACCTCTCCAAAGCACAAGGGCACAGCACACGAGAGACATGAACTCTCTTCAGCAAGATCACAGCCTCCAACATATTTCAAGCAATTCCATCACATCAACCAAGCTGTTTGGGTTAGGACAAACATTCACAAGATCCTGACCCAAACAGACCACAAAATGTACATACAAAGCCAAACATGACACATGAGTAGTCCATATACTGTTCACAAATTATATTGCTTATTACATTATATCCAGTAACCTTACAACAGTCTTCAGGACACGTAAACTTCAAAAAAGATCATTCTTACCATTGGTCATTCTATAAAAATAAGAAAATGTGAAATGTAGTCTCACTATATCTGTGTAAAACAGTTGGTAGACGTCAAAACTCATAAAAAAGGCACAAGCAATCTGTAAATTTGCAAAAACGTGTGAGTGGCGCGTTTATATGGAGAAACAATTTCTTTTGCATTTGTTGTGCTGTTGCCATGGTAAAATCCCTATAGCCTAAGGGCACAGCCTCGTTTTGATTATTCTTTTTATAATCTACAAAATACAATATTTCAGTCACATAAACAGACACAGGGCAAGGTAAACTAAATGACACACATAAATACACACATATTTACTAATTGTACAACATAACCATAACCAGGTTTAAAGCCACCTGTGTTGAAAATCGTGGGCATGTCTCTAAGCAGGCATGTCTCACAACACAGACGAGACCTCTCCAAAGCACAAGGGCACAGCACACGAGAGACATGAACTCTCTTCAGCAAGATCACAGCCTCCAACATATTTCAAGCAATTCCATCACATGAACCAAGCTGTTTGGGTTAGGACAAACATTCACAAGATCCTGACCCAAACAGACCACAAAATGTACATACAAAGCCAAACATGACACATGAGTAGTCCATATACTGTTCACAAATTATATTGCTTATTACATTATATCCAGTAACCTTACAACAGTCTTCAGGACATGTATACTTCAAAAAAGATAATTCTTACCATTGGTCATTCTATAAAAATAAAAAAATGTGAAATGTAGTCTCACTATACCTGTGTAAAACAGTTGGTATACGTCAAAAACTCATTAAAAAGGCACAAGCAATCTGTAAATTTGCAAAAACGTGCGAGTGGCGCGTTTATATGGAGAAACAATTTATTTTGCATTTGTTGTGCCGTTGCCATGGTAAAATGCCTATAGCCTAAGGGCACAGCCTCGTTTTGATTATTCTTTTTATAATTCACAAAATACAATATTTCAGTCACATAAACAGACACAGGGCAAGGTAAACTAAATGACACACATAAACACACACATATTTACTAATTGTACAACATAACCATAACCAGGTTTAAAGCCACCTGTGTTGAAAATCGTGGGCATGTCTCTAAGCAGGCATGTCTCACAACACAGACGAGACCTCTCCAAAGCACAAGGGCACAGCACACGAGAGACATGAACTCTCTTCAGCAAGATCACAGCCTCCAACATATTTCAAGCAATTCCATCACATCAACCAAGCTGTTTGGGTTAGGACAAACATTCACAAGATCCTGACCCAAACAGACCACAAAATGTACATACAAAGCCAAACATGACACATGAGTAGTCCATATACTGTTCACAAATTATATTGCTTATTACATTATATCCAGTAACCTTACAACAGTCTTCAGGACACGTAAACTTCAAAAAAGATCATTCTTACCATTGGTCATTCTATAAAAATAAGAAAATGTGAAATGTAGTCTCACTATATCTGTGTAAAACAGTTGGTAGACGTCAAAACTCATAAAAAAGGCACAAGCAATCTGTAAATTTGCAAAAACGTGTGAGTGGCGCGTTTATATGGAGAAACAATTTCTTTTGCATTTGTTGTGCTGTTGCCATGGTAAAATCCCTATAGCCTAAGGGCACAGCCTCGTTTTGATTATTCTTTTTATAATCTACAAAATACAATATTTCAGTCACATAAACAGACACAGGGCAAGGTAAACTAAATGACACACATAAATACACACATATTTACTAATTGTACAACATAACCCTAACCAGGTTTAAAGCCACCTGTGTTGAAAATCGTGGGCATGTCTCTAAGCAGGCATGTCTCACAACACAGACGAGACCTCTCCAAAGCACAAGGGCACAGCACACGAGAGACATGAACTCTCTTCAACAAGATCACAGCCTCCAACATATTTCAAGCAATTCCATCACATCAACCAAGCTGTTTGGGTTAGGACAAACATTCACAAGATCCTGACCCAAACAGACCACAAAATCTACATACAAAGCCAAACATGACACATGAGTAGTCCATATACTGTTCACAAATTATATTGCTTATTACATTATATCCAGTAACCTTACAACAGTCTTCAGGACATGTATACTTCAAAAAAGATAATTCTTACCATTGGTCATTCTATAAAAATAAAAAAATGTGAAATGTAGTCTCACTATACCTGTGTAAAACAGTTGGTATACGTCAAAAACTCATTAAAAAGGCACAAGCAATCTGTAAATTTGCAAAAACGTGCGAGTGGCGCGTTTATATGGAGAAACAATTTATTTTGCATTTGTTGTGCCGTTGCCATGGTAAAATGCCTATAGCCTAAGGGCACAGCCTCGTTTTGATTATTCTTTTTATAATTCACAAAATACAATATTTCAGTCACATAAACAGACACAGGGCAAGGTAAACTAAATGACACACATAAACACACACATATTTACTAATTGTACAACATAACCATAACCAGGTTTAAAGCCACCTGTGTTGAAAATCGTGGGCATGTCTCTAAGCAGGCATGTCTCACAACACAGACGAGACCTCTCCAAAGCACAAGGGCACAGCACACGAGAGACATGAACTCTCTTCAGCAAGATCACAGCCTCCAACATATTTCAAGCAATTCCATCACATGAACCAAGCTGTTTGGGTTAGGACAAACATTCACAAGATCCTGACCCAAACAGACCACAAAATGTACATACAAAGCCAAACATGACACATGAGTAGTCCATATACTGTTCACAAATTATATTGCTTATTACATTATATCCAGTAACCTTACAACAGTCTTCAGGACACGTAAACTTCAAAAAAGATCATTCTTACCATTGGTCATTCTATAAAAATAAGAAAATGTGAAATGTAGTCTCACTATATCTGTGTAAAACAGTTGGTAGACGTCAAAACTCATAAAAAAGGCACAAGCAATCTGTAAATTTGCAAAAACGTGTGAGTGGCGCGTTTATATGGAGAAACAATTTCTTTTGCATTTGTTGTGCTGTTGCCATGGTAAAATCCCTATAGCCTAAGGGCACAGCCTCGTTTTGATTATTCTTTTTATAATCTACAAAATACAATATTTCAGTCACATAAACAGTCACATAGACACAGGGCAAGGTAAACTAAATGACACACATGAATACACACATATTTACTAATTGTACAACATAACCATAAACCAGGTTTAAAGCCACCTGTGTTGAAAATCGTGGGCATGTCTCTAAGCAGGCATGTCTCACAACACAGACGAGACCTCTCCAAAGCACAAGGGCACAGCACACGAGAGACATGAACTCTCTTCAGCAAGATCACAGCCTCCAACATATTTCAAGCAATTCCATCACATCAACCAAGCTGTTTGGGTTAGGACAAACATTCACAAGATCCTGACCCAAACAGACCACAAAATCTACATACAAAGCCAAACATGACACATGAGTAGTCCATATACTGTTCACAAATTATATTGCTTATTACATTATATCCAGTAACCTTACAACAGTCTTCAGGACATGTATACTTCAAAAAAGATAATTCTTACTATTGGTCATTCTATAAAAATAAAAAAATGTAAAATGTAGTCTCACTATACCTGTGTAAAACAGTTGGTATACGTCAAAAACTCATTAAAAAGGCACAAGCAATCTGTAAATTTGCAAAAACGTGCGAGTGGCGCGTTTATATGGAGAAACAATTTCTTTTGCATTTGTTGTGCCGTTGCCATGGTAAAATGCCTATAGCCTAAGGGCACAGCCTCGTTTTGATTATTCTTTTTATAATTCACAAAATACAATATTTCAGTCACATAAACAGACACAGGGCAAGGTAAACTAAATGACACACATAAACACACACATATTTACTAATTGTACAACATAACCATAACCAGGTTTAAAGCCACCTGTGTTGAAAATCGTGGGCATGTCTCTAAGCAGGCATGTCTCACAACACAGACGAGACCTCTCCAAAGCACAAGGGCACAGCACACGAGAGACATGAACTCTCTTCAGCAAGATCACAGCCTCCAACATATTTCAAGCAATTCCATCACATCAACCAAGCTGTTTGGGTTAGGACAAACATTCACAAGATCCTGACCCAAACAGACCACAAAATCTACATACAAAGCCAAACATGACACATGAGTAGTCCATATACTGTTCACAAATTATATTGCTTATTACATTATATCCAGTAACCTTACAACAGTCTTCAGGACACGTAAACTTCAAAAAAGATCATTCTTACCATTGGTCATTCTATAAAAATAAGAAAATGTGAAATGTAGTCTCACTATATCTGTGTAAAACAGTTGGTAGACGTCAAAACTCATAAAAAAGGCACAAGCAATCTGTAAATTTGCAAAAACGTGTGAGTGGCGCGTTTATATGGAGAAACAATTTCTTTTGCATTTGTTGTGCTGTTGCCATGGTAAAATCCCTATAGCCTAAGGGCACAGCCTCGTTTTGATTATTCTTTTTATAATCTACAAAATACAATATTTCAGTCACATAAACAGTCACATAGACACAGGGCAAGGTAAACTAAATGACACACATGAATACACACATATTTACTAATTGTACAACATAACCATAACCAGGTTTAAAGCCACCTGTGTTGAAAATCGTGGGCATGTCTCTAAGCAGGCATGTCTCACAACACAGACGAGACCTCTCCAAAGCACAAGGGCACAGCACACGAGAGACATGAACTCTCTTCAGCAAGATCACAGCCTCCAACATATTTCAAGCAATTCCATCACATCAACCAAGCTGTTTGGGTTAGGACAAACATTCACAAGATCCTGACCCAAACAGACCACAAAATCTACATACAAAGCCAAACATGACACATGAGTAGTCCATATACTGTTCACAAATTATATTGCTTATTACATTATATCCAGTAACCTTACAACAGTCTTCAGGACATGTATACTTCAAAAAAGATAATTCTTACCATTGGTCATTCTATAAAAATAAAAAAATGTGAAATGTAGTCTCACTATACCTGTGTAAAACAGTTGGTATACGTCAAAAACTCATAAAAAAGGCACAAGCAATCTGTAAATTTGCAAAAACGTGCGAGTGGCGCGTTTATATGGAGAAACAATTTCTTTTGCATTTGTTGTGCCGTTGCCATGGTAAAATGCCTATAGCCTAAGGGCACAGCCTCGTTTTGATTATTCTTTTTATAATTCACAAAATACAATATTTCAGTCACATAAACAGACACAGGGCAAGGTAAACTAAATGACACACATAAACACACACATATTTACTAATTGTACAACATAACCATAACCAGGTTTAAAGCCACCTGTGTTGAAAATCGTGGGCATGTCTCTAAGCAGGCATGTCTCACAACACAGACGAGACCTCTCCAAAGCACAAGGGCACAGCACACGAGAGACATGAACTCTCTTCAGCAAGATCACAGCCTCCAACATATTTCAAGCAATTCCATCACATCAACCAAGCTGTTTGGGTTAGGACAAACATTCACAAGATCCTGACCCAAACAGACCACAAAATCTACATACAAAGCCAAACATGACACATGAGTAGTCCATATACTGTTCACAAATTATATTGCTTATTACATTATATCCAGTAACCTTACAACAGTCTTCAGGACACGTAAACTTCAAAAAAGATCATTCTTACCATTGGTCATTCTATAAAAATAAGAAAATGTGAAATGTAGTCTCACTATATCTGTGTAAAACAGTTGGTAGACGTCAAAACTCATAAAAAAGGCACAAGCAATCTGTAAATTTGCAAAAACGTGTGAGTGGCGCGTTTATATGGAGAAACAATTTCTTTTGCATTTGTTGTGCTGTTGCCATGATAAAATCCCTATAGCCTAAGGGCACAGCCTCGTTTTGATTATTCTTTTTATAATCTACAAAATACAATATTTCAGTCACATAAACAGTCACATAGACACAGGGCAAGGTAAACTAAATGACACACATGAATACACACATATTTACTAATTGTACAACATAACCATAACCAGGTTTAAAGCCACCTGTGTTGAAAATCGTGGGCATGTCTCTAAGCAGGCATGTCTCACAACACAGACGAGACCTCTCCAAAGCACAAGGGCACAGCACACGAGAGACATGAACTCTCTTCAGCAAGATCACAGCCTCCAACATATTTCAAGCAATTCCATCACATCAACCAAGCTGTTTGGGTTAGGACAAACATTCACAAGATCCTGACCCAAACAGACCACAAAATCTACATACAAAGCCAAACATGACACATGAGTAGTCCATATACTGTTCACAAATTATATTGCTTATTACATTATATCCAGTAACCTTACAACAGTCTTCAGGACATGTATACTTCAAAAAAGATAATTCTTACCATTGGTCATTCTATAAAAATAAAAAAATGTGAAATGTAGTCTCACTATACCTGTGTAAAACAGTTGGTATACGTCAAAAACTCATAAAAAAGGCACAAGCAATCTGTAAATTTGCAAAAACGTGCGAGTGGCGCGTTTATATGGAGAAACAATTTCTTTTGCATTTGTTGTGCCGTTGCCATGGTAAAATGCCTATAGCCTAAGGGCACAGCCTCGTTTTGATTATTCTTTTTATAATTCACAAAATACAATATTTCAGTCACATAAACAACATAACCATAACCAGGTTTAAAGCCACCTGTGTTGAAAATCGTGGGCATGTCTCTAAGCAGGCATGTCTCACAACACAGACGAGACCTCTCCAAAGCACAAGGGCACAGCACACGAGAGACATGAACTCTCTTCAGCAAGATCACAGCCTCCAACATATTTCAAGCAATTCCATCACATGAACCAAGCTGTTTGGGTTAGGACAAACATTCACAAGATCCTGACCCAAACAGACCACAAAATGTACATACAAAGCCAAACATGACACATGAGTAGTCCATATACTGTTCACAAATTATATTGCTTATTACATTATATCCAGTAACCTTACAACAGTCTTCAGGACACGTAAACTTCAAAAAAGATCATTCTTACCATTGGTCATTCTATAAAAATAAGAAAATGTGAAATGTAGTCTCACTATATCTGTGTAAAACAGTTGGTAGACGTCAAAACTCATAAAAAAGGCACAAGCAATCTGTAAATTTGCAAAAACGTGTGAGTGGCGCGTTTATATGGAGAAACAATTTCTTTTGCATTTGTTGTGCTGTTGCCATGGTAAAATCCCTATAGCCTAAGGGCACAGCCTCGTTTTGATTATTCTTTTTATAATCTACAAAATACAATATTTCAGTCACATAAACAGTCACATAGACACAGGGCAAGGTAAACTAAATGACACACATAAATACACACATATTTACTAATTGTACAACATAACCATAGCCAGGTTTAAAGCCACCTGTGTTGAAAATCGTGGGCATGTCTCTAAGCAGGCATGTCTCACAACACAGACGAGACCTCTCCAAAGCACAAGGGCACAGCACACGAGAGACATGAACTCTCTTCAGCAAGATCACAGCCTCCAACATATTTCAAGCAATTCCATCACATCAACCAAGCTGTTTGGGTTAGGACAAACATTCACAAGATCCTGACCCAAACAGACCACAAAATGTACATACAAAGCCAAACATGACACATGAGTAGTCCATATACTGTTCACAAATTATATTGCTTATTACATTATATCCAGTAACCTTACAACAGTCTTCAGGACACGTAAACTTCAAAAAAGATCATTCTTACCATTGGTCATTCTATAAAAATAAGAAAATGTGAAATGTAGTCTCACTATATCTGTGTAAAACAGTTGGTAGACGTCAAAACTCATAAAAAAGGCACAAGCAATCTGTAAATTTGCAAAAACGTGTGAGTGGCGCGTTTATATGGAGAAACAATTTCTTTTGCATTTGTTGTGCTGTTGCCATGGTAAAATCCCTATAGCCTAAGGGCACAGCCTCGTTTTGATTATTCTTTTTATAATCTACAAAATACAATATTTCAGTCACATAAACAGACACAGGGCAAGGTAAACTAAATGACACACATAAATACACACATATTTACTAATTGTACAACATAACCATAACCAGGTTTAAAGCCACCTGTGTTGAAAATCGTGGGCATGTCTCTAAGCAGGCATGTCTCACAACACAGACGAGACCTCTCCAAAGCACAAGGGCACAGCACACGAGAGACATGAACTCTCTTCAGCAAGATCACAGCCTCCAACATATTTCAAGCAATTCCATCACATCAACCAAGCTGTTTGGGTTAGGACAAACATTCACAAGATCCTGACCCAAACAGACCACAAAATCTACATACAAAGCCAAACATGCCACATGAGTAGTCCATATACTGTTCACAAATTATATTGCTTATTACATTATATCCAGTAACCTTACAACAGTCTTCAGGACATGTATACTTCAAAAAAGATAATTCTTACCATTGGTCATTCTATAAAAATAAAAAAATGTGAAATGTAGTCTCACTATACCTGTGTAAAACAGTTGGTATACGTCAAAAACTCATAAAAAAGGCACAAGCAATCTGTAAATTTGCAAAAACGTGCGAGTGGCGCGTTTATATGGAGAAACAATTTCTTTTGCATTTGTTGTGCCGTTGCCATGGTAAAATGCCTATAGCCTAAGGGCACAGCCTCGTTTTGATTATTCTTTTTATAATTCACAAAATACAATATTTCAGTCACATAAACAGACACAGGGCAAGGTAAACTAAATGACACACATAAACACACACATATTTACTAATTGTACAACATAACCATAACCAGGTTTAAAGCCACCTGTGTTGAAAATCGTGGGCATGTCTCTAAGCAGGCATGTCTCACAACACAGACGAGACCTCTCCAAAGCACAAGGGCACAGCACACGAGAGACATGAACTCTCTTCAGCAAGATCACAGCCTCCAACATATTTCAAGCAATTCCATCACATGAACCAAGCTGTTTGGGTTAGGACAAACATTCACAAGATCCTGACCCAAACAGACCACAAAATGTACATACAAAGCCAAACATGACACATGAGTAGTCCATATACTGTTCACAAATTATATTGCTTATTACATTATATCCAGTAACCTTACAACAGTCTTCAGGACACGTAAACTTCAAAAAAGATCATTCTTACCATTGGTCATTCTATAAAAATAAGAAAATGTGAAATGTAGTCTCACTATATCTGTGTAAAACAGTTGGTAGACGTCAAAACTCATAAAAAAGGCACAAGCAATCTGTAAATTTGCAAAAACGTGTGAGTGGCGCGTTTATATGGAGAAACAATTTCTTTTGCATTTGTTGTGCTGTTGCCATGGTAAAATCCCTATAGCCTAAGGGCACAGCCTCGTTTTGATTATTCTTTTTATAATCTACAAAATACAATATTTCAGTCACATAAACAGTCACATAGACACAGGGCAAGGTAAACTAAATGACACACATAAATACACACATATTTACTAATTGTACAACATAACCATAACCAGGTTTAAAGCCACCTGTGTTGAAAATCATGGGCATGTCTCTAAGCAGGCATGTCTCACAACACAGACGAGACCTCTCCAAAGCACAAGGGCACAGCACACGAGAGACATGAACTCTCTTCAGCAAGATCACAGCCTCCAACATATTTCAAGCAATTCCATCACATCAACCAAGCTGTTTGGGTTAGGACAAACATTCACAAGATCCTGACCCAAACAGACCACAAAATGTACATACAAAGCCAAACATGACACATGAGTAGTCCATATACTGTTCACAAATTATATTGCTTATTACATTATATCCAGTAACCTTACAACAGTCTTCAGGACACGTAAACTTCAAAAAAGATCATTCTTACCATTGGTCATTCTATAAAAATAAGAAAATGTGAAATGTAGTCTCACTATATCTGTGTAAAACAGTTGGTAGACGTCAAAACTCATAAAAAAGGCACAAGCAATCTGTAAATTTGCAAAAACGTGTGAGTGGCGCGTTTATATGGAGAAACAATTTCTTTTGCATTTGTTGTGCTGTTGCCATGGTAAAATCCCTATAGCCTAAGGGCACAGCCTCGTTTTGATTATTCTTTTTATAATCTACAAAATACAATATTTCAGTCACATAAACAGACACAGGGCAAGGTAAACTAAATGACACACATAAATACACACATATTTACTAATTGTACAACATAACCATAACCAGGTTTAAAGCCACCTGTGTTGAAAATCGTGGGCATGTCTCTAAGCAGGCATGTCTCACAACACAGACGAGACCTCTCCAAAGCACAAGGGCACAGCACACGAGAGACATGAACTCTCTTCAGCAAGATCACAGCCTCCAACATATTTCAAGCAATTCCATCACATGAACCAAGCTGTTTGGGTTAGGACAAACATTCACAAGATCCTGACCCAAACAGACCACAAAATGTACATACAAAGCCAAACATGACACATGAGTAGTCCATATACTGTTCACAAATTATATTGCTTATTACATTATATCCAGTAACCTTACAACAGTCTTCAGGACACGTAAACTTCAAAAAAGATCATTCTTACCATTGGTCATTCTATAAAAATAAGAAAATGTGAAATGTAGTCTCACTATATCTGTGTAAAACAGTTGGTAGACGTCAAAACTCATAAAAAAGGCACAAGCAATCTGTAAATTTGCAAAAACGTGTGAGTGGCGCGTTTATATGGAGAAACAATTTCTTTTGCATTTGTTGTGCTGTTGCCATGGTAAAATCCCTATAGCCTAAGGGCACAGCCTCGTTTTGATTATTCTTTTTATAATCTACAAAATACAATATTTCAGTCACATAAACAGACACAGGGCAAGGTAAACTAAATGACACACATAAATACACACATATTTACTAATTGTACAACATAACCATAACCAGGTTTAAAGCCACCTGTGTTGAAAATCGTGGGCATGTCTCTAAGCAGGCATGTCTCACAACACAGACGAGACCTCTCCAAAGCACAAGGGCACAGCACACGAGAGACATGAACTCTCTTCAGCAAGATCACAGCCTCCAACATATTTCAAGCAATTCCATCACATCAACCAAGCTGTTTGGGTTAGGACAAACATTCACAAGATCCTGACCCAAACAGACCACAAAATCTACATACAAAGCCAAACATGCCACATGAGTAGTCCATATACTGTTCACAAATTATATTGCTTATTACATTATATCCAGTAACCTTACAACAGTCTTCAGGACATGTATACTTCAAAAAAGATAATTCTTACCATTGGTCATTCTATAAAAATAAAAAAATGTGAAATGTAGTCTCACTATACCTGTGTAAAACAGTTGGTATACGTCAAAAACTCATAAAAAAGGCACAAGCAATCTGTAAATTTGCAAAAACGTGCGAGTGGCGCGTTTATATGGAGAAACAATTTCTTTTGCATTTGTTGTGCCGTTGCCATGGTAAAATGCCTATAGCCTAAGGGCACAGCCTCGTTTTGATTATTCTTTTTATAATTCACAAAATACAATATTTCAGTCACATAAACAGACACAGGGCAAGGTAAACTAAATGACACACATAAACACACACATATTTACTAATTGTACAACATAACCATAACCAGGTTTAAAGCCACCTGTGTTGAAAATCGTGGGCATGTCTCTAAGCAGGCATGTCTCACAACACAGACGAGACCTCTCCAAAGCACAAGGGCACAGCACACGAGAGACATGAACTCTCTTCAGCAAGATCACAGCCTCCAACATATTTCAAGCAATTCCATCACATCAACCAAGCTGTTTGGGTTAGGACAAACATTCACAAGATCCTGACCCAAACAGACCACAAAATGTACATACAAAGCCAAACATGACACATGAGTAGTCCATATACTGTTCACAAATTATATTGCTTATTACATTATATCCAGTAACCTTACAACAGTCTTCAGGACACGTAAACTTCAAAAAAGATCATTCTTACCATTGGTCATTCTATAAAAATAAGAAAATGTGAAATGTAGTCTCACTATATCTGTGTAAAACAGTTGGTAGACGTCAAAACTCATAAAAAAGGCACAAGCAATCTGTAAATTTGCAAAAACGTGTGAGTGGCGCGTTTATATGGAGAAACAATTTCTTTTGCATTTGTTGTGCTGTTGCCATGGTAAAATCCCTATAGCCTAAGGGCACAGCCTCGTTTTGATTATTCTTTTTATAATCTACAAAATACAATATTTCAGTCACATAAACAGTCACATAGACACAGGGCAAGGTAAACTAAATGACACACATAAATACACACATATTTACTAATTGTACAACATAACCATAACCAGGTTTAAAGCCACCTGTGTTGAAAATCATGGGCATGTCTCTAAGCAGGCATGTCTCACAACACAGACGAGACCTCTCCAAAGCACAAGGGCACAGCACACGAGAGACATGAACTCTCTTCAGCAAGATCACAGCCTCCAACATATTTCAAGCAATTCCATCACATGAACCAAGCTGTTTGGGTTAGGACAAACATTCACAAGATCCTGACCCAAACAGACCACAAAATGTACATACAAAGCCAAACATGACACATGAGTAGTCCATATACTGTTCACAAATTATATTGCTTATTACATTATATCCAGTAACCTTACAACAGTCTTCAGGACACGTAAACTTCAAAAAAGATCATTCTTACCATTGGTCATTCTATAAAAATAAGAAAATGTGAAATGTAGTCTCACTATATCTGTGTAAAACAGTTGGTAGACGTCAAAACTCATAAAAAAGGCACAAGCAATCTGTAAATTTGCAAAAACGTGTGAGTGGCGCGTTTATATGGAGAAACAATTTCTTTTGCATTTGTTGTGCTGTTGCCATGGTAAAATCCCTATAGCCTAAGGGCACAGCCTCGTTTTGATTATTCTTTTTATAATCTACAAAATACAATATTTCAGTCACATAAACAGACACAGGGCAAGGTAAACTAAATGACACACATAAATACACACATATTTACTAATTGTACAACATAACCATAACCAGGTTTAAAGCCACCTGTGTTGAAAATCGTGGGCATGTCTCTAAGCAGGCATGTCTCACAACACAGACGAGACCTCTCCAAAGCACAAGGGCACAGCACACGAGAGACATGAACTCTCTTCAGCAAGATCACAGCCTCCAACATATTTCAAGCAATTCCATCACATCAACCAAGCTGTTTGGGTTAGGACAAACATTCACAAGATCCTGACCCAAACAGACCACAAAATCTACATACAAAGCCAAACATGACACATGAGTAGTCCATATACTGTTCACAAATTATATTGCTTATTACATTATATCCAGTAACCTTACAACAGTCTTCAGGACATGTATACTTCAAAAAAGATAATTCTTACCATTGGTCATTCTATAAAAATAAAAAAATGTGAAATGTAGTCTCACTATACCTGTGTAAAACAGTTGGTATACGTCAAAAACTCATTAAAAAGGCACAAGCAATCTGTAAATTTGCAAAAACGTGCGAGTGGCGCGTTTATATGGAGAAACAATTTATTTTGCATTTGTTGTGCCGTTGCCATGGTAAAATGCCTATAGCCTAAGGGCACAGCCTCGTTTTGATTATTCTTTTTATAATTCACAAAATACAATATTTCAGTCACATAAGCAGACACAGGGCAAGGTAAACTAAATGACACACATAAACACACACATATTTACTAATTGTACAACATAACCATAACCAGGTTTAAAGCCACCTGTGTAGAAAATCGTGGGCATGTCTCTAAGCAGGCATGTCTCACAACACAGACGAGACCTCTCCAAAGCACAAGGGCACAGCACACGAGAGACATGAACTCTCTTCAGCAAGATCACAGCCTCCAACATATTTCAAGCAATTCCATCACATGAACCAAGCTGTTTGGGTTAGGACAAACATTCACAAGATCCTGACCCAAACAGACCACAAAATGTACATACAAAGCCAAACATGACACATGAGTAGTCCATATACTGTTCACAAATTATATTGCTTATTACATTATATCCAGTAACCTTACAACAGTCTTCAGGACACGTAAACTTCAAAAAAGATCATTCTTACCATTGGTCATTCTATAAAAATAAGAAAATGTGAAATGTAGTCTCACTATATCTGTGTAAAACAGTTGGTAGACGTCAAAACTCATAAAAAAGGCACAAGCAATCTGTAAATTTGCAAAAACGTGTGAGTGGCGCGTTTATATGGAGAAACAATTTCTTTTGCATTTGTTGTGCTGTTGCCATGGTAAAATCCCTATAGCCTAAGGGCACAGCCTCGTTTTGATTATTCTTTTTATAATCTACAAAATACAATATTTCAGTCACATAAACAGACACAGGGCAAGGTAAACTAAATGACACACATAAATACACACATATTTACTAATTGTACAACATAACCATAACCAGGTTTAAAGCCACCTGTGTTGAAAATCGTGGGCATGTCTCTAAGCAGGCATGTCTCACAACACAGACGAGACCTCTCCAAAGCACAAGGGCACAGCACACGAGAGACATGAACTCTCTTCAGCAAGATCACAGCCTCCAACATATTTCAAGCAATTCCATCACATCAACCAAGCTGTTTGGGTTAGGACAAACATTCACAAGATCCTGACCCAAACAGACCACAAAATGTACATACAAAGCCAAACATGACACATGAGTAGTCCATATACTGTTCACAAATTATATTGCTTATTACATTATATCCAGTAACCTTACAACAGTCTTCAGGACACGTAAACTTCAAAAAAGATCATTCTTACCATTGGTCATTCTATAAAAATAAGAAAATGTGAAATGTAGTCTCACTATATCTGTGTAAAACAGTTGGTAGACGTCAAAACTCATAAAAAAGGCACAAGCAATCTGTAAATTTGCAAAAACGTGTGAGTGGCGCGTTTATATGGAGAAACAATTTCTTTTGCATTTGTTGTGCTGTTGCCATGGTAAAATCCCTATAGCCTAAGGGCACAGCCTCGTTTTGATTATTCTTTTTATAATCTACAAAATACAATATTTCAGTCACATAAACAGTCACATAGACACAGGGCAAGGTAAACTAGATGACACACATGAATACACACATATTTACTAATTGTACAACATAACCATAACCAGGTTTAAAAAGCCACCTGTGTTGAAAATCGTGGGCATGTCTCTAAGCAGGCATGTCTCACAACACAGACGAGACCTCTCCAAAGCACAAGGGCACAGCACACGAGAGACATGAACTCTCTTCAGCAAGATCACAGCCTCCAACATATTTCAAGCAATTCCATCACATCAACCAAGCTGTTTGGGTTAGGACAAACATTCACAAGATCCTGACCCAAACAGACCACAAAATCTACATACAAAGCCAAACATGACACATGAGTAGTCCATATACTGTTCACAAATTATATTGCTTATTACATTATATCCAGTAACCTTACAACAGTCTTCAGGACATGTATACTTCAAAAAAGATAATTCTTACCATTGGTCATTCTATAAAAATAAAAAAATGTGAAATGTAGTCTCACTATACCTGTGTAAAACAGTTGGTATACGTCAAAAACTCATTAAAAAGGCACAAGCAATCTGTAAATTTGCAAAAACGTGCGAGTGGCGCGTTTATATGGAGAAACAATTTCTTTTGCATTTGTTGTGCCGTTGCCATGGTAAAATGCCTATAGCCTAAGGGCACAGCCTCGTTTTGATTATTCTTTTTATAATTCACAAAATACAATATTTCAGTCACATAAACAGACACAGGGCAAGGTAAACTAAATGACACACATAAACACACACATATTTACTAATTGTACAACATAACCATAACCAGGTTTAAAGCCACCTGTGTTGAAAATCGTGGGCATGTCTCTAAGCAGGCATGTCTCACAACACAGACGAGACCTCTCCAAAGCACAAGGGCACAGCACACGAGAGACATGAACTCTCTTCAGCAAGATCACAGCCTCCAACATATTTCAAGCAATTCCATCACATGAACCAAGCTGTTTGGGTTAGGACAAACATTCACAAGATCCTGACCCAAACAGACCACAAAATGTACATACAAAGCCAAACATGACACATGAGTAGTTCATATACTGTTCACAAATTATATTGCTTATTACATTATATCCAGTAACCTTACAACAGTCTTCAGGACACGTAAACTTCAAAAAAGATCATTCTTACCATTGGTCATTCTATAAAAATAAGAAAATGTGAAATGTAGTGTTACGACCTATCTAGGCTCTAGGCCGTAACAGGGGTGTGAAGGGGTGGAATATGGATGACAGTGATTCAAGAAAATGTAAAGTATTGGTGTATTTACAAGTATTCACAAACAGAATATATATACAGGACAAAGTGCACACAGGTACAAACGTCAGAAGTGACCCAGGCCAAAACAACTAACAAAAACCATACTAGAAAGAAACAGACATAACTACACTAACAGGGTGAAACAAAAGACAACACTACTCTGACTCCCTATGTCCAAAACAGATACGAACCCACAACCCAAACAAAATGGCAGCCACTTCCTACTCACCGTGTGCACACACAAACCACCAATATACATATATCTATACACAACTCTATATAGTTATAGTAAAGGAGCACGCAAATCCAAATCCAAAATCAAAAGGTCATACACAGTATAGCAATATCTCAAAGTTCTCAATCTCTACGAGGTCGGCAAGGCTGAATCGCAACGGGAATCCTCTCATTTCCTCCTTATATATCAGGAAGCCGAGGGCGGAGACTTCATGTTCCCAGGGACATCAGGGATTCCTGGAGTGGAACACGGACTGGACAAACCTGTAACAAAATGCTTCACGCGAACACATAAAAAGACAGGGTCATAACACCCCCCCCCATAAGTGTGAACTTCAAATAATGTTCACAAATAACACACTCAGCAGCACCTGGACAGGGCATCAGCCACCACATTATCGAGGCCTCTTTTGTGCACAATGTGGATGTTAAAACCTTGGACAATAAGAGACCAACGCATTAGCCTTTGGTTTGCATTGGCCATGCGCTGCAGAAAAACCAACGGATTATGGTCGGTAAACACAGTGATGGGGTGAGCACTGCCACCGAGATAAACTTCAAAATGCTGAAGGGCTAAGAGAAGGGCTAGGGCTTCTTTCTCGATGGTACTATAGGCTAGTTGGTGTTTGTTGAACTTACGAGAAAAGTAACATGTAGGATGATCCACTCCAAACATGTCCTCTTTCTCAACAGGGAGCGTTTGTGTGGATTTACTCTGTATGGGTGCTGCCTAATAGGGGCAGGAGAATCTATGAGTATGTCATGTTGTAGCACAGACGTGCGAGTAGGAACATCAGAGAACAAACTAGGGTATGTGTGGATCAGCGAGATCACATCAGTCTGAGCTTCTGTAGGAAGGTGCGCTACTTTCTGTGGCAGGGTTTGTAAGGCTAAGGAGTTTGGGAGGCGAGCACAGGGCACACAATTACGACCTATCCGCAAGTCATCTTGCTCAGGTACATACTCACTAGGAGGTACCTTGGCAGTCACAGCGACAGGTACCGTAGAAATCACAGAGGCCTCAGATTGGGTCAAACTATCTGGCTGGTGGCGATCAATGTAGGGTTTCAACAGGTTTATATGACAAAGACGTGACTTTCGTCGACGATCAGGCGTAGCCAAAATGTAATTAGTGGGAGAGGTTTTCGCCTTAACCATATATGGACCTGAAAATCTGGTACAAAGGGGAGATCCTGGAATGGGCAAAAGTACAAGCACACGATCACCAACCTTAAATGAACGTTCAACTGCTTTCTGGTCATAACGAATTTTCATGTCGGCTTGTACAGATTTCAAGTTCCTGCTGGCAATCTCACGAACAGTGCTTAACCGTTTACGGAGGGTTTCAACAAAATCACAAACAGGCTGAGTTGATGTAGACTGAGGAGCACCCAGCCATCGTTCGTACAGAAGTCTAAGGGGACCACGGACTGTTCTACCAAAAAGCAAGGTGTTAGGACTATAACCTGTTGAGTCCTGCACAGTGTCACGGATAGCAAATAGCAATAACGGAACACCCTCATCCCAGTCTTTGTCACAGTCATGACAAAAGGTCCTCAGCATTGTCTTAAAGGTCTGATGAAACCTTTCCAATGCTCCTTGAGATTCTGGATGATAAGCGCTTGATACTTTATGTTCTATGTCCAATTCCTTAACCACTTGTTCAAAGAGCTTAGACATGAAGTTAGAGCCTTGGTCTGACTGTATGCATTTCGGAATGCCAAAAGTAGTGCAAAATTTTATCAAGGCCTTGACAATCACTTTGGATTTCAAGGAACGCAAGGGTATTGCCTCAGGAAATCTAGTCGTGGCACACATTAAGGTAAGAAGGTACGAATTACCTGAACGAGTTTTAGGTAGGGGTCCTACACAGTCTACTAACAGTCTCTCGAATGGTTCTCCAACAACCGGTATTGGGCACAGCGGGGCAGGAGGGATCACTTGGTTGGGTTTTCCTACCAATTGACAAGTGTGACAAGAGTGACAGAAACGAGCCACATCGCTACTCAGAGAAGGCCAAAAGAAATGCGATAGGATACGCTTAACAGTTTTACGAATACCCAAGTGACCAGACAGTGGATGTTCATGGGCCAACTGCAACACGTGTGACCGAAAAGATGTGGGAACAACAATTTGATGTATAGCATCCCACCCATCAGTAGCATTAGACGGAGACCAAGTTCTTATCAATACCCCATCTCGTATGGAGTAACGTTGCTGCTGTTTTGGGGTACCGGACTTTTTCTCTGCAAGGTTGAAGTATTGCAAGAGGGTTTTGTCCAACTTCTGTGCAGCCACTAAATCATCCCTATTCACATCTGTTATAGGGGACGGAGGAGACAAAACAAGAGTGTCTGAGTCAACAGGTTGGGAGACCGGGGGATCACACATAAAGGTATCAACCAATGACACTGTGGACCCGGCCTTACGTGCCTGGGCACGAGTCAAAACACAAGCAGGATAAACTGCAGGAGAATCACTTGCCATGGAACTAGATATGCTCTCTGAAGGGCGATCAACCACTATGGGTAAAGGAAATATACTGCTACCTGCGATATCATTCCCGAGAATGAACGAAACACCACTCACCGGTAAGGCAGGACTAACAGCTACACGTATCATGCCAGCGATACCTTCCATGTGGAGGTAAATGTTGTGTAAAGGAAGCCTACGAACTCCTAATTCAATGCCTTGAACTAAGACATCTTGGCCAGTGTATGTGTCCTCTGACAAGGGCAATACTGTATCCAACAGAAGGGACACTGCAGCGCCGGTATCACGCAGACCTGTGATGGTTTTGCGTGCTGGATCAGACTCACATAGGGAAACTGTACCATCAAATAAAAAGGGCTCAAATACAGTCAGCACTGGAAGAAGGGACCTTAATATTTGTGCAATGTACCTTTTTAGCTGAACGTGCATTTTTCTTCTTAAGAGCTGGACAGTTCGCTATTATGTGTCCTTGCACATGGCAATAGAAACATTCACGCGAGTCCGGAGGGGCAGGTGCTTCGGTAGCTACAGGACTCACCGAAGTCCTTGAGCGAAGGGAGTGAGAAGTAGACTCACTGCGGAGAACAGGTGTCGTAAAGACAGTTCTATGAGTTAACACAAACTCATCAGCACAGATGGCAGCATTCGACAACGTACTAACTTTATGCTCATTCAAATACATCACAACACTATCTGGCAAACAATTTTTAAATTCTTCAATCAGAACTAGCTCCTTGAGCTGTTGCAGGGAAGTCACATCACTAGCAGAACACCATTTGTCAAATAATACAGTCTTTTCTCTGGCAAATTCTACATGTGTCTGTGTGGGTTTTTTCTTCAATTGTCTAAAGTTCTGACGGTAGGCTTCTGGCACAAGTTCATATGCTCTTAGTACAGCAGCTTTCACAGTGTCATAATCTACACTCTGCTCAAGTGAAAGAGATGAACACACATCTTGGGCTTTTCCCACTAGCTTACATTGCAGGAGTAGAGGCCATACTGCTCTTGGCCAACTTAGTGTGGTAGCAATGCGCTCAAATATTGCAAAATATGCATCAACCTCATTTTCTCTGAAGGTAGGGACCATGCTAATCTGTCTACTGATGTCAAAACGTTCAGCAACAGACACAGGAACAGTTGGGTTACCGGAAAGATGAATGGAACGGGGCTTAGGTACAGGTGTAGCCAGAGGAGCAGGGCTAGTCGGCGTTGGGGAGGCGGCCTTTCGAGGTTGTGGTAGGGGTCTCTCCAGACCCATACTCAGCCTTTTAAGTGTCACCTCCTTTTCCGCATCTATTTGCAAAGCCCGCAGTCGTAACGACTCTGCCTCGCGTTCCTGTATCTTGATCTCCAACTCCAACTCTTTCAATTTTATCTCCATACGTGGATCAAACATGGGAGAACTCCTAGGTCCCATCCTAGGACTAACCACAGCTTCTGATTCAGCTCCAGCTGGGTCTGTGCTCTGGGCCAAACCAAGTGCAATACCTGGAACTTCCTCAGCCACAGGCAGCACACCACGTTCTACTAGAGATGACTCTAGCAGCTTCCTAATGTCCCTCTTGGTAGCAGAGCGAGGTATAACCACATCAAAAAAATCAGCTATAGACAACAGATCAACCTTACGGCAACGATCTAACAGCTCATATGATGGGCTAAGAACAAACACAGACAGGTCAAATGAAGCCATTATGGAACCCTCAACAATGCAACAATGTGCACACAGCACAACACGCCCACCCACAAAAATGCCTAAGCCAGAACCAAAGGCAATGCCAGCAGAAAAAAAAAATACACAAAGCAAAAAAGAGGGGAAGAGACAGAAAGAAACAGGGAAGGACGAGCCCCCAATTCTGTTACGACCTATCTAGGCTCTAGGCCGTAACAGGGGTGTGAAGGGGTGGAATATGGATGACAGTGATTCAAGAAAATGTAAAGTATTGGTGTATTTACAAGTATTCACAAACAGAATATATATACAGGACAAAGTGCACACAGGTACAAACGTCAGAAGTGACCCAGGCCAAAACAACTAACAAAAACCATACTAGAAAGAAACAGACATAACTACACTAACAGGGTGAAACAAAAGACAACACTACTCTGACTCCCTATGTCCAAAACAGATACGAACCCACAACCCAAACAAAATGGCAGCCACTTCCTACTCACCGTGTGCACACACAAACCACCAATATACATATATCTATACACAACTCTATATAGTTATAGTAAAGGAGCACGCAAATCCAAATCCAAATCCAAAATCAAAAGGTCATACACAGTATAGCAATATCTCAAAGTTCTCAATCTCTACGAGGTCGGCAAGGCTGAATCGCAACAGGAATCCTCTCATTTCCTCCTTATATATCAGGAAGCCGAGGGCGGAGACTTCATGTTCCCAGGGACATCAGGGATTCCTGGAGTGGAACACGGACTGGACAAACCTGTAACAAAATGCTTCACGCGAACACATAAAAAGACAGGGTCATAACAGTAGTCTCACTATATCTGTGTAAAACAGTTGGTAGACGTCAAAACTCATAAAAAAGGCACAAGCAATCTGTAAATTTGCAAAAACGTGTGAGTGGCGCGTTTATATGGAGAAACAATTTCTTTTGCATTTGTTGTGCTGTTGCCATGGTAAAATCCCTATAGCCTAAGGGCACAGCCTCGTTTTGATTATTCTTTTTATAATCTACAAAATACAATATTTCAGTCACATAAACAGTCACATAGACACAGGGCAAGGTAAACTAAATGACACACATAAATACACACATATTTACTAATTGTACAACATAACCATAGCCAGGTTTAAAGCCACCTGTGTTGAAAATCGTGGGCATGTCTCTAAGCAGGCATGTCTCACAACACAGACGAGACCTCTCCAAAGCACAAGGGCACAGCACACGAGAGACATGAACTCTCTTCAGCAAGATCACAGCCTCCAACATATTTCAAGCAATTCCATCACATCAACCAAGCTGTTTGGGTTAGGACAAACATTCACAAGATCCTGACCCAAACAGACCACAAAATGTACATACAAAGCCAAACATGACACATGAGTAGTCCATATACTGTTCACAAATTATATTGCTTATTACATTATATCCAGTAACCTTACAACAGTCTTCAGGACACGTAAACTTCAAAAAAGATCATTCTTACCATTGGTCATTCTATAAAAATAAGAAAATGTGAAATGTAGTCTCACTATATCTGTGTAAAACAGTTGGTAGACGTCAAAACTCATAAAAAAGGCACAAGCAATCTGTAAATTTGCAAAAACGTGTGAGTGGCGCGTTTATATGGAGAAACAATTTCTTTTGCATTTGTTGTGCTGTTGCCATGGTAAAATCCCTATAGCCTAAGGGCACAGCCTCGTTTTGATTATTCTTTTTATAATCTACAAAATACAATATTTCAGTCACATAAACAGACACAGGGCAAGGTAAACTAAATGACACACATAAATACACACATATTTACTAATTGTACAACATAACCATAACCAGGTTTAAAGCCACCTGTGTTGAAAATCGTGGGCATGTCTCTAAGCAGGCATGTCTCACAACACAGACGAGACCTCTCCAAAGCACAAGGGCACAGCACACGAGAGACATGAACTCTCTTCAGCAAGATCACAGCCTCCAACATATTTCAAGCAATTCCATCACATCAACCAAGCTGTTTGGGTTAGGACAAACATTCACAAGATCCTGACCCAAACAGACCACAAAATCTACATACAAAGCCAAACATGCCACATGAGTAGTCCATATACTGTTCACAAATTATATTGCTTATTACATTATATCCAGTAACCTTACAACAGTCTTCAGGACATGTATACTTCAAAAAAGATAATTCTTACCATTGGTCATTCTATAAAAATAAAAAAATGTGAAATGTAGTCTCACTATACCTGTGTAAAACAGTTGGTATACGTCAAAAACTCATAAAAAAGGCACAAGCAATCTGTAAATTTGCAAAAACGTGCGAGTGGCGCGTTTATATGGAGAAACAATTTCTTTTGCATTTGTTGTGCCGTTGCCATGGTAAAATCCCTATAGCCTAAGGGCACAGCCTCGTTTTGATTATTCTTTTTATAATCTACAAAATACAATATTTCAGTCACATAAACAGACACAGGGCAAGGTAAACTAAATGACACACATAAATACACATATATTTACTAATTGTACAACATAACCATAACCAGGTTTAAAGCCACCTGTGTTGAAAATCGTGGGCATGTCTCTAAGCAGGCATGTCTCACAACACAGACGAGACCTCTCCAAAGCACAAGGGCACAGCACACGAGAGACATGAACTCTCTTCAGCAAGATCACAGCCTCCAACATATTTCAAGCAATTCCATCACATCAACCAAGCTGTTTGGGTTAGGACAAACATTCACAAGATCCTGACCCAAACAGACCACAAAATGTACATACAAAGCCAAACATGCCACATGAGTAGTCCATATACTGTTCACAAATTATATTGCTTATTACATTATATCCAGTAACCTTACAACAGTCTTCAGGACATGTATACTTCAAAAAAGATAATTCTTACTATTGGTCATTCTATAAAAATAAAAAAATGTAAAATGTAGTCTCACTATACCTGTGTAAAACAGTTGGTATACGTCAAAAACTCATTAAAAAGGCACAAGCAATCTGTAAATTTGCAAAAACGTGCGAGTGGCGCGTTTATATGGAGAAACAATTTCTTTTGCATTTGTTGTGCCGTTGCCATGGTAAAATGCCTATAGCCTAAGGGCACAGCCTCGTTTTGATTATTCTTTTTATAATTCACAAAATACAATATTTCAGTCACATAAACAGACACAGGGCAAGGTAAACTAAATGACACACATAAACACACACATATTTACTAATTGTACAACATAACCATAACCAGGTTTAAAGCCACCTGTGTTGAAAATCGTGGGCATGTCTCTAAGCAGGCATGTCTCACAACACAGACGAGACCTCTCCAAAGCACAAGGGCACAGCACACGAGAGACATGAACTCTCTTCAGCAAGATCACAGCCTCCAACATATTTCAAGCAATTCCATCACATCAACCAAGCTGTTTGGGTTAGGACAAACATTCACAAGATCCTGACCCAAACAGACCACAAAATGTACATACAAAGCCAAACATGCCACATGAGTAGTCCATATACTGTTCACAAATTATATTGCTTATTACATTATATCCAGTAACCTTACAACAGTCTTCAGGACATGTATACTTCAAAAAAGATAATTCTTACTATTGGTCATTCTATAAAAATAAAAAAATGTAAAATGTAGTCTCACTATACCTGTGTAAAACAGTTGGTATACGTCAAAAACTCATTAAAAAGGCACAAGCAATCTGTAAATTTGCAAAAACGTGCGAGTGGCGCGTTTATATGGAGAAACAATTTCTTTTGCATTTGTTGTGCTGTTGCCATGGTAAAATCCCTATAGCCTAAGGGCACAGCCTCGTTTTGATTATTCTTTTTATAATCTACAAAATACAATATTTCAGTCACATAAACAGACACAGGGCAAGGTAAACTAAATGACACACATAAATACACACATATTTACTAATTGTACAACATAACCATAACCAGGTTTAAAGCCACCTGTGTTGAAAATCGTGGGCATGTCTCTAAGCAGGCATGTCTCACAACACAGACGAGACCTCTCCAAAGCACAAGGGCACAGCACACGAGAGACATGAACTCTCTTCAGCAAGATCACAGCCTCCAACATATTTCAAGCAATTCCATCACATCAACCAAGCTGTTTGGGTTAGGACAAACATTCACAAGATCCTGACCCAAACAGACCACAAAATCTACATACAAAGCCAAACATGCCACATGAGTAGTCCATATACTGTTCACAAATTATATTGCTTATTACATTATATCCAGTAACCTTACAACAGTCTTCAGGACATGTATACTTCAAAAAAGATAATTCTTACCATTGGTCATTCTATAAAAATAAAAAAATGTGAAATGTAGTCTCACTATACCTGTGTAAAACAGTTGGTATACGTCAAAAACTCATAAAAAAGGCACAAGCAATCTGTAAATTTGCAAAAACGTGCGAGTGGCGCGTTTATATGGAGAAACAATTTCTTTTGCATTTGTTGTGCCGTTGCCATGGTAAAATGCCTATAGCCTAAGGGCACAGCCTCGTTTTGATTATTCTTTTTATAATTCACAAAATACAATATTTCAGTCACATAAACAGACACAGGGCAAGGTAAACTAAATGACACACATAAACACACACATATTTACTAATTGTACAACATAACCATAACCAGGTTTAAAGCCACCTGTGTTGAAAATCGTGGGCATGTCTCTAAGCAGGCATGTCTCACAACACAGACGAGACCTCTCCAAAGCACAAGGGCACAGCACACGAGAGACATGAACTCTCTTCAGCAAGATCACAGCCTCCAACATATTTCAAGCAATTCCATCACATGAACCAAGCTGTTTGGGTTAGGACAAACATTCACAAGATCCTGACCCAAACAGACCACAAAATGTACATACAAAGCCAAACATGACACATGAGTAGTCCATATACTGTTCACAAATTATATTGCTTATTACATTATATCCAGTAACCTTACAACAGTCTTCAGGACACGTAAACTTCAAAAAAGATCATTCTTACCATTGGTCATTCTATAAAAATAAGAAAATGTGAAATGTAGTCTCACTATATCTGTGTAAAACAGTTGGTAGACGTCAAAACTCATAAAAAAGGCACAAGCAATCTGTAAATTTGCAAAAACGTGTGAGTGGCGCGTTTATATGGAGAAACAATTTCTTTTGCATTTGTTGTGCTGTTGCCATGGTAAAATCCCTATAGCCTAAGGGCACAGCCTCGTTTTGATTATTCTTTTTATAATCTACAAAATACAATATTTCAGTCACATAAACAGTCACATAGACACAGGGCAAGGTAAACTAAATGACACACATAAATACACATATATTTACTAATTGTACAACATAACCATAACCAGGTTTAAAGCCACCTGTGTTGAAAATCGTGGGCATGTCTCTAAGCAGGCATGTCTCACAACACAGACGAGACCTCTCCAAAGCACAAGGGCACAGCACACGAGAGACATGAACTCTCTTCAGCAAGATCACAGCCTCCAACATATTTCAAGCAATTCCATCACATCAACCAAGCTGTTTGGGTTAGGACAAACATTCACAAGATCCTGACCCAAACAGACCACAAAATGTACATACAAAGCCAAACATGCCACATGAGTAGTCCATATACTGTTCACAAATTATATTGCTTATTACATTATATCCAGTAACCTTACAACAGTCTTCAGGACATGTATACTTCAAAAAAGATAATTCTTACTATTGGTCATTCTATAAAAATAAAAAAATGTAAAATGTAGTCTCACTATACCTGTGTAAAACAGTTGGTATACGTCAAAAACTCATTAAAAAGGCACAAGCAATCTGTAAATTTGCAAAAACGTGCGAGTGGCGCGTTTATATGGAGAAACAATTTCTTTTGCATTTGTTGTGCCGTTGCCATGGTAAAATGCCTATAGCCTAAGGGCACAGCCTCGTTTTGATTATTCTTTTTATAATTCACAAAATACAATATTTCAGTCACATAAACAGACACAGGGCAAGGTAAACTAAATGACACACATAAACACACACATATTTACTAATTGTACAACATAACCATAACCAGGTTTAAAGCCACCTGTGTTGAAAATCGTGGGCATGTCTCTAAGCAGGCATGTCTCACAACACAGACGAGACCTCTCCAAAGCACAAGGGCACAGCACACGAGAGACATGAACTCTCTTCAGCAAGATCACAGCCTCCAACATATTTCAAGCAATTCCATCACATCAACCAAGCTGTTTGGGTTAGGACAAACATTCACAAGATCCTGACCCAAACAGACCACAAAATGTACATACAAAGCCAAACATGACACATGAGTAGTCCATATACTGTTCACAAATTATATTGCTTATTACATTATATCCAGTAACCTTACAACAGTCTTCAGGACACGTAAACTTCAAAAAAGATCATTCTTACCATTGGTCATTCTATAAAAATAAGAAAATGTGAAATGTAGTCTCACTATATCTGTGTAAAACAGTTGGTAGACGTCAAAACTCATAAAAAAGGCACAAGCAATCTGTAAATTTGCAAAAACGTGTGAGTGGCGCGTTTATATGGAGAAACAATTTCTTTTGCATTTGTTGTGCTGTTGCCATGGTAAAATCCCTATAGCCTAAGGGCACAGCCTCGTTTTGATTATTCTTTTTATAATCTACAAAATACAATATTTCAGTCACATAAACAGACACAGGGCAAGGTAAACTAAATGACACACATAAATACACACATATTTACTAATTGTACAACATAACCATAACCAGGTTTAAAGCCACCTGTGTTGAAAATCGTGGGCATGTCTCTAAGCAGGCATGTCTCACAACACAGACGAGACCTCTCCAAAGCACAAGGGCACAGCACACGAGAGACATGAACTCTCTTCAGCAAGATCACAGCCTCCAACATATTTCAAGCAATTCCATCACATCAACCAAGCTGTTTGGGTTAGGACAAACATTCACAAGATCCTGACCCAAACAGACCACAAAATCTACATACAAAGCCAAACATGCCACATGAGTAGTCCATATACTGTTCACAAATTATATTGCTTATTACATTATATCCAGTAACCTTACAACAGTCTTCAGGACATGTATACTTCAAAAAAGATAATTCTTACCATTGGTCATTCTATAAAAATAAAAAAATGTGAAATGTAGTCTCACTATACCTGTGTAAAACAGTTGGTATACGTCAAAAACTCATAAAAAAGGCACAAGCAATCTGTAAATTTGCAAAAACGTGCGAGTGGCGCGTTTATATGGAGAAACAATTTCTTTTGCATTTGTTGTGCCGTTGCCATGGTAAAATGCCTATAGCCTAAGGGCACAGCCTCGTTTTGATTATTCTTTTTATAATTCACAAAATACAATATTTCAGTCACATAAACAGACACAGGGCAAGGTAAACTAAATGACACACATAAACACACACATATTTACTAATTGTACAACATAACCATAACCAGGTTTAAAGCCACCTGTGTTGAAAATCGTGGGCATGTCTCTAAGCAGGCATGTCTCACAACACAGACGAGACCTCTCCAAAGCACAAGGGCACAGCACACGAGAGACATGAACTCTCTTCAGCAAGATCACAGCCTCCAACATATTTCAAGCAATTCCATCACATGAACCAAGCTGTTTGGGTTAGGACAAACATTCACAAGATCCTGACCCAAACAGACCACAAAATGTACATACAAAGCCAAACATGACACATGAGTAGTCCATATACTGTTCACAAATTATATTGCTTATTACATTATATCCAGTAACCTTACAACAGTCTTCAGGACACGTAAACTTCAAAAAAGATCATTCTTACCATTGGTCATTCTATAAAAATAAGAAAATGTGAAATGTAGTCTCACTATATCTGTGTAAAACAGTTGGTAGACGTCAAAACTCATAAAAAAGGCACAAGCAATCTGTAAATTTGCAAAAACGTGTGAGTGGCGCGTTTATATGGAGAAACAATTTCTTTTGCATTTGTTGTGCTGTTGCCATGGTAAAATCCCTATAGCCTAAGGGCACAGCCTCGTTTTGATTATTCTTTTTATAATCTACAAAATACAATATTTCAGTCACATAAACAGTCACATAGACACAGGGCAAGGTAAACTAGATGACACACATGAATACACACATATTTACTAATTGTACAACATAACCATAACCAGGTTTAAAGCCACCTGTGTTGAAAATCGTGGGCATGTCTCTAAGCAGGCATGTCTCACAACACAGACGAGACCTCTCCAAAGCACAAGGGCACAGCACACGAGAGACATGAACTCTCTTCAGCAAGATCACAGCCTCCAACATATTTCAAGCAATTCCATCACATCAACCAAGCTGTTTGGGTTAGGACAAACATTCACAAGATCCTGACCCAAACAGACCACAAAATCTACATACAAAGCCAAACATGACACATGAGTAGTCCATATACTGTTCACAAATTATATTGCTTATTACATTATATCCAGTAACCTTACAACAGTCTTCAGGACATGTATACTTCAAAAAAGATAATTCTTACCATTGGTCATTCTATAAAAATAAAAAAATGTGAAATGTAGTCTCACTATACCTGTGTAAAACAGTTGGTATACGTCAAAAACTCATTAAAAAGGCACAAGCAATCTGTAAATTTGCAAAAACGTGCGAGTGGCGCGTTTATATGGAGAAACAATTTCTTTTGCATTTGTTGTGCCGTTGCCATGGTAAAATGCCTATAGCCTAAGGGCACAGCCTCATTTTGATTTTTCTTTTTATAATTCACAAAATACAATATTTCAGTCACATAAACAGACACAGGGCAAGGTAAACTAAATGACACACATAAACACACACATATTTACTAATTGTACAACATAACCATAACCAGGTTTAAAGCCACCTGTGTTGAAAATCGTGGGCATGTCTCTAAGCAGGCATGTCTCACAACACAGACGAGACCTCTCCAAAGCACAAGGGCACAGCACACGAGAGACATGAACTCTCTTCAGCAAGATCACAGCCTCCAACATATTTCAAGCAATTCCATCACATGAACCAAGCTGTTTGGGTTAGGACAAACATTCACAAGATCCTGACCCAAACAGACCACAAAATGTACATACAAAGCCAAACATGACACATGAGTAGTCCATATACTGTTCACAAATTATATTGCTTATTACATTATATCCAGTAACCTTACAACAGTCTTCAGGACACGTAAACTTCAAAAAAGATCATTCTTACCATTGGTCATTCTATAAAAATAAGAAAATGTGAAATGTAGTCTCACTATATCTGTGTAAAACAGTTGGTAGACGTCAAAACTCATAAAAAAGGCACAAGCAATCTGTAAATTTGCAAAAACGTGTGAGTGGCGCGTTTATATGGAGAAACAATTTCTTTTGCATTTGTTGTGCTGTTGCCATGGTAAAATCCCTATAGCCTAAGGGCACAGCCTCGTTTTGATTATTCTTTTTATAATCTACAAAATACAATATTTCAGTCACATAAACAGTCACATAGACACAGGGCAAGGTAAACTAAATGACACACATAAATTCACACATATTTACTAATAGTACAACATAACCATAACCAGGTTTAAAGCCACCTGTGTTGAAAATCGTGGGCATGTCTCTAAGCAGGCATGTCTCACAACACAGACGAGACCTCTCCAAAGCACAAGGGCACAGCACACGAGAGACATGAACTCTCTTCAGCAAGATCACAGCCTCCAACATATTTCAAGCAATTCCATCACATCAACCAAGCTGTTTGGGTTAGGACAAACATTCACAAGATCCTGACCCAAACAGACCACAAAATCTACATACAAAGCCAAACATGACACATGAGTAGTCCATATACTGTTCACAAATTATATTGCTTATTACATTATATCCAGTAACCATACAACAGTCTTCAGGACACGTAAACTTCAAAAAAGATCATTCTTACCATTGGTCATTCTATAAAAATAAGAAAATGTAAAATGTAGTCTCACTATATCTGTGTAAAACAGTTGGTAGACGTCAAAACTCATAAAAAAGGCACAAGCAATCTGTAAATTTGCAAAAACGTGTGAGTGGCGCGTTTATATGGAGAAACAATTTCTTTTGCATTTGTTGTGCTGTTGCCATGGTAAAATCCCTATAGCCTAAGGGCACAGCCTCGTTTTGATTATTCTTTTTATAATCTACAAAATACAATATTTCAGTCACATAAACAGACACAGGGCAAGGTAAACTAAATGACACACATAAATACACACATATTTACTAATTGTACAACATAACCATAACCAGGTTTAAAGCCACCTGTGTTGAAAATCGTGGGCATGTCTCTAAGCAGGCATGTCTCACAACACAGACGAGACCTCTCCAAAGCACAAGGGCACAGCACACGAGAGACATGAACTCTCTTCAGCAAGATCACAGCCTCCAACATATTTCAAGCAATTCCATCACATGAACCAAGCTGTTTGGGTTAGGACAAACATTCACAAGATCCTGACCCAAACAGACCACAAAATGTACATACAAAGCCAAACATGACACATGAGTAGTCCATATACTGTTCACAAATTATATTGCTTATTACATTATATCCAGTAACCTTACAACAGTCTTCAGGACACGTAAACTTCAAAAAAGATCATTCTTACCATTGGTCATTCTATAAAAATAAGAAAATGTGAAATGTAGTCTCACTATATCTGTGTAAAACAGTTGGTAGACGTCAAAACTCATAAAAAAGGCACAAGCAATCTGTAAATTTGCAAAAACGTGTGAGTGGCGCGTTTATATGGAGAAACAATTTCTTTTGCATTTGTTGTGCTGTTGCCATGGTAAAATCCCTATAGCCTAAGGGCACAGCCTCGTTTTGATTATTCTTTTTATAATCTACAAAATACAATATTTCAGTCACATAAACAGTCACATAGACACAGGGCAAGGTAAACTAGATGACACACATGAATACACACATATTTACTAATTGTACAACATAACCATAACCAGGTTTAAAGCCACCTGTGTTGAAAATCGTGGGCATGTCTCTAAGCAGGCATGTCTCACAACACAGACGAGACCTCTCCAAAGCACAAGGGCACAGCACACGAGAGACATGAACTCTCTTCAGCAAGATCACAGCCTCCAACATATTTCAAGCAATTCCATCACATCAACCAAGCTGTTTGGGTTAGGACAAACATTCACAAGATCCTGACCCAAACAGACCACAAAATGTACATACAAAGCCAAACATGCCACATGAGTAGTCCATATACTGTTCACAAATTATATTGCTTATTACATTATATCCAGTAACCTTACAACAGTCTTCAGGACATGTATACTTCAAAAAAGATAATTCTTACTATTGGTCATTCTATAAAAATAAAAAAATGTAAAATGTAGTCTCACTATACCTGTGTAAAACAGTTGGTATACGTCAAAAACTCATTAAAAAGGCACAAGCAATCTGTAAATTTGCAAAAACGTGCGAGTGGCGCGTTTATATGGAGAAACAATTTCTTTTGCATTTGTTGTGCCGTTGCCATGGTAAAATGCCTATAGCCTAAGGGCACAGCCTCGTTTTGATTATTCTTTTTATAATTCACAAAATACAATATTTCAGTCACATAAACAGTCACATAGACACAGGGCAAGGTAAACTAGATGACACACATGAATACACACATATTTACTAATTGTACAACATAACCATAACCAGGTTTAAAAAGCCACCTGTGTTGAAAATCGTGGGCATGTCTCTAAGCAGGCATGTCTCACAACACAGACGAGACCTCTCCAAAGCACAAGGGCACAGCACACGAGAGACATGAACTCTCTTCAGCAAGATCACAGCCTCCAACATATTTCAAGCAATTCCATCACATCAACCAAGCTGTTTGGGTTAGGACAAACATTCACAAGATCCTGACCCAAACAGACCACAAAATCTACATACAAAGCCAAACATGACACATGAGTAGTCCATATACTGTTCACAAATTATATTGCTTATTACATTATATCCAGTAACCTTACAACAGTCTTCAGGACATGTATACTTCAAAAAAGATAATTCTTACCATTGGTCATTCTATAAAAATAAAAAAATGTGAAATGTAGTCTCACTATACCTGTGTAAAACAGTTGGTATACGTCAAAAACTCATTAAAAAGGCACAAGCAATCTGTAAATTTGCAAAAACGTGCGAGTGGCGCGTTTATATGGAGAAACAATTTATTTTGCATTTGTTGTGCCGTTGCCATGGTAAAATGCCTATAGCCTAAGGGCACAGCCTCGTTTTGATTATTCTTTTTATAATTCACAAAATACAATATTTCAGTCACATAAACAGACACAGGGCAAGGTAAACTAAATGACACACATAAACACACACATATTTACTAATTGTACAACATAACCATAACCAGGTTTAAAGCCACCTGTGTTGAAAATCGTGGGCATGTCTCTAAGCAGGCATGTCTCACAACACAGACGAGACCTCTCCAAAGCACAAGGGCACAGCACACGAGAGACATGAACTCTCTTCAGCAAGATCACAGCCTCCAACATATTTCAAGCAATTCCATCACATGAACCAAGCTGTTTGGGTTAGGACAAACATACACAAGATCCTGACCCAAACAGACCACAAAATGTACATACAAAGCCAAACATGACACATGAGTAGTCCATATACTGTTCACAAATTATATTGCTTATTACATTATATCCAGTAACCTTACAACAGTCTTCAGGACACGTAAACTTCAAAAAAGATCATTCTTACCATTGGTCATTCTATAAAAATAAGAAAATGTGAAATGTAGTCTCACTATATCTGTGTAAAACAGTTGGTAGACGTCAAAACTCATAAAAAAGGCACAAGCAATCTGTAAATTTGCAAAAACGTGTGAGTGGCGCGTTTATATGGAGAAACAATTTCTTTTGCATTTGTTGTGCTGTTGCCATGGTAAAATCCCTATAGCCTAAGGGCACAGCCTCGTTTTGATTATTCTTTTTATAATCTACAAAATACAATATTTCAGTCACATAAACAGACACAGGGCAAGGTAAACTAAATGACACACATAAATACACACATATTTACTAATTGTACAACATAACCATAACCAGGTTTAAAGCCACCTGTGTTGAAAATCGTGGGCATGTCTCTAAGCAGGCATGTCTCACAACACAGACGAGACCTCTCCAAAGCACAAGGGCACAGCACACGAGAGACATGAACTCTCTTCAGCAAGATCACAGCCTCCAACATATTTCAAGCAGTTCCATCACATGAACCAAGCTGTTTGGGTTAGGACAAACATTCACAAGATCCTGACCCAAACAGACCACAAAATGTACATACAAAGCCAAACATGACACATGAGTAGTCCATATACTGTTCACAAATTATATTGCTTATTACATTATATCCAGTAACCTTACAACAGTCTTCAGGACACGTAAACTTCAAAAAAGATCATTCTTACCATTGGTCATTCTATAAAAATAAGAAAATGTGAAATGTAGTCTCACTATATCTGTGTAAAACAGTTGGTAGACGTCAAAACTCATAAAAAAGGCACAAGCAATCTGTAAATTTGCAAAAACGTGTGAGTGGCGCGTTTATATGGAGAAACAATTTCTTTTGCATTTGTTGTGCTGTTGCCATGGTAAAATCCCTATAGCCTAAGGGCACAGCCTCGTTTTGATTATTCTTTTTATAATCTACAAAATACAATATTTCAGTCACATAAACAGTCACATAGACACAGGGCAAGGTAAACTAGATGACACACATGAATACACACATATTTACTAATTGTACAACATAACCATAACCAGGTTTAAAAAGCCACCTGTGTTGAAAATCGTGGGCATGTCTCTAAGCAGGCATGTCTCACAACACAGACGAGACCTCTCCAAAGCACAAGGGCACAGCACACGAGAGACATGAACTCTCTTCAACAAGATCACAGCCTCCAACATATTTCAAGCAATTCCATCACATCAACCAAGCTGTTTGGGTTAGGACAAACATTCACAAGATCCTGACCCAAACAGACCACAAAATCTACATACAAAGCCAAACATGACACATGAGTAGTCCATATACTGTTCACAAATTATATTGCTTATTACATTATATCCAGTAACCTTACAACAGTCTTCAGGACATGTATACTTCAAAAAAGATAATTCTTACCATTGGTCATTCTATAAAAATAAAAAAATGTGAAATGTAGTCTCACTATACCTGTGTAAAACAGTTGGTATACGTCAAAAACTCATTAAAAAGGCACAAGCAATCTGTAAATTTGCAAAAACGTGCGAGTGGCGCGTTTATATGGAGAAACAATTTCTTTTGCATTTGTTGTGCCGTTGCCATGGTAAAATGCCTATAGCCTAAGGGCACAGCCTCGTTTTGATTATTCTTTTTATAATTCACAAAATACAATATTTCAGTCACATAAACAGACACAGGGCAAGGTAAACTAAATGACACACATAAACACACACATATTTACTAATTGTACAACATAACCATAATCAGGTTTAAAGCCACCTGTGTTGAAAATCGTGGGCATGTCTCTAAGCAGGCATGTCTCACAACACAGACGAGACCTCTCCAAAGCACAAGGGCACAGCACACGAGAGACATGAACTCTCTTCAGCAAGATCACAGCCTCCAACATATTTCAAGCAATTCCATCACATGAACCAAGCTGTTTGGGTTAGGACAAACATTCACAAGATCCTGACCCAAACAGACCACAAAATGTACATACAAAGCCAAACATGACACATGAGTAGTCCATATACTGTTCACAAATTATATTGCTTATTACATTATATCCAGTAACCTTACAACAGTCTTCAGGACACGTAAACTTCAAAAAAGATCATTCTTACCATTGGTCATTCTATAAAAATAAGAAAATGTGAAATGTAGTCTCACTATATCTGTGTAAAACAGTTGGTAGACGTCAAAACTCATAAAAAAGGCACAAGCAATCTGTAAATTTGCAAAAACGTGTGAGTGGCGCGTTTATATGGAGAAACAATTTCTTTTGCATTTGTTGTGCTGTTGCCATGGTAAAATCCCTATAGCCTAAGGGCACAGCCTCGTTTTGATTATTCTTTTTATAATCTACAAAATACAATATTTCAGTCACATAAACAGACACAGGGCAAGGTAAACTAAATGACACACATAAATACACACATATTTACTAATTGTACAACATAACCATAACCAGGTTTAAAGCCACCTGTGTTGAAAATCGTGGGCATGTCTCTAAGCAGGCATGTCTCACAACACAGACGAGACCTCTCCAAAGCACAAGGGCACAGCACACGAGAGACATGAACTCTCTTCAGCAAGATCACAGCCTCCAACATATTTCAAGCAATTCCATCACATCAACCAAGCTGTTTGGGTTAGGACAAACATTCACAAGATCCTGACCCAAACAGACCACAAAATGTACATACAAAGCCAAACATGACACATGAGTAGTCCATATACTGTTCACAAATTATATTGCTTATTACATTATATCCAGTAACCTTACAACAGTCTTCAGGACACGTAAACTTCAAAAAAGATCATTCTTACCATTGGTCATTCTATAAAAATAAGAAAATGTGAAATGTAGTCTCACTATATCTGTATAAAACAGTTGGTAGACGTCAAAACTCATAAAAAAGGCACAAGCAATCTGTAAATTTGCAAAAACGTGTGAGTGGCGCGTTTATATGGAGAAACAATTTCTTTTGCATTTGTTGTGCTGTTGCCATGGTAAAATCCCTATAGCCTAAGGGCACAGCCTCGTTTTGATTATTCTTTTTATAATCTACAAAATACAATATTTCAGTCACATAAACAGTCACATAGACACAGGGCAAGGTAAACTAGATGACACACATGAATACACACATATTTACTAATTGTACAACATAACCATAACCAGGTTTAAAAAGCCACCTGTGTTGAAAATCGTGGGCATGTCTCTAAGCAGGCATGTCTCACAACACAGACGAGACCTCTCCAAAGCACAAGGGCACAGCACACGAGAGACATGAACTCTCTTCAACAAGATCACAGCCTCCAACATATTTCAAGCAATTCCATCACATCAACCAAGCTGTTTGGGTTAGGACAAACATTCACAAGATCCTGACCCAAACAGACCACAAAATCTACATACAAAGCCAAACATGACACATGAGTAGTCCATATACTGTTCACAAATTATATTGCTTATTACATTATATCCAGTAACCTTACAACAGTCTTCAGGACATGTATACTTCAAAAAAGATAATTCTTACCATTGGTCATTCTATAAAAATAAAAAAATGTGAAATGTAGTCTCACTATACCTGTGTAAAACAGTTGGTATACGTCAAAAACTCATTAAAAAGGCACAAGCAATCTGTAAATTTGCAAAAACGTGCGAGTGGCGCGTTTATATGGAGAAACAATTTCTTTTGCATTTGTTGTGCCGTTGCCATGGTAAAATGCCTATAGCCTAAGGGCACAGCCTCGTTTTGATTATTCTTTTTATAATTCACAAAATACAATATTTCAGTCACATAAACAGACACAGGGCAAGGTAAACTAAATGACACACATAAACACACACATATTTACTAATTGTACAACATAACCATAACCAGGTTTAAAGCCACCTGTGTTGAAAATCGTGGGCATGTCTCTAAGCAGGCATGTCTCACAACACAGACGAGACCTCTCCAAAGCACAAGGGCACAGCACACGAGAGACATGAACTCTCTTCAGCAAGATCACAGCCTCCAACATATTTCAAGCAATTCCATCACATGAACCAAGCTGTTTGGGTTAGGACAAACATTCACAAGATCCTGACCCAAACAGACCACAAAATGTACATACAAAGCCAAACATGACACATGAGTAGTCCATATACTGTTCACAAATTATATTGCTTATTACATTATATCCAGTAACCTTACAACAGTCTTCAGGACACGTAAACTTCAAAAAAGATCATTCTTACCATTGGTCATTCTATAAAAATAAGAAAATGTGAAATGTAGTCTCACTATATCTGTGTAAAACAGTTGGTAGACGTCAAAACTCATAAAAAAGGCACAAGCAATCTGTAAATTTGCAAAAACGTGTGAGTGGCGCGTTTATATGGAGAAACAATTTCTTTTGCATTTGTTGTGCTGTTGCCATGGTAAAATCCCTATAGCCTAAGGGCACAGCCTCGTTTTGATTATTCTTTTTATAATCTACAAAATACAATATTTCAGTCACATAAACAGTCACATAGACACAGGGCAAGGTAAACTAGATGACACACATGAATACACACATATTTACTAATTGTACAACATAACCATAACCAGGTTTAAAAAGCCACCTGTGTTGAAAATCGTGGGCATGTCTCTAAGCAGGCATGTCTCACAACACAGACGAGACCTCTCCAAAGCACAAGGGCACAGCACACGAGAGACATGAACTCTCTTCAACAAGATCACAGCCTCCAACATATTTCAAGCAATTCCATCACATCAACCAAGCTGTTTGGGTTAGGACAAACATTCACAAGATCCTGACCCAAACAGACCACAAAATCTACATACAAAGCCAAACATGACACATGAGTAGTCCATATACTGTTCACAAATTATATTGCTTATTACATTATATCCAGTAACCTTACAACAGTCTTCAGGACATGTATACTTCAAAAAAGATAATTCTTACCATTGGTCATTCTATAAAAATAAAAAAATGTGAAATGTAGTCTCACTATACCTGTGTAAAACAGTTGGTATACGTCAAAAACTCATTAAAAAGGCACAAGCAATCTGTAAATTTGCAAAAACGTGCGAGTGGCGCGTTTATATGGAGAAACAATTTCTTTTGCATTTGTTGTGCCGTTGCCATGGTAAAATGCCTATAGCCTAAGGGCACAGCCTCGTTTTGATTATTCTTTTTATAATTCACAAAATACAATATTTCAGTCACATAAACAGACACAGGGCAAGGTAAACTAAATGACACACATAAACACACACATATTTACTAATTGTACAACATAACCATAACCAGGTTTAAAGCCACCTGTGTAGAAAATCGTGGGCATGTCTCTAAGCAGGCATGTCTCACAACACAGACGAGACCTCTCCAAAGCACAAGGGCACAGCACACGAGAGACATGAACTCTCTTCAGCAAGATCACAGCCTCCAACATATTTCAAGCAATTCCATCACATGAACCAAGCTGTTTGGGTTAGGACAAACATTCACAAGATCCTGACCCAAACAGACCACAAAATGTACATACAAAGCCAAACATGACACATGAGTAGTCCATATACTGTTCACAAATTATATTGCTTATTACATTATATCCAGTAACCTTACAACAGTCTTCAGGACACGTAAACTTCAAAAAAGATCATTCTTACCATTGGTCATTCTATAAAAATAAGAAAATGTGACATGTAGTCTCACTATATCTGTGTAAAACAGTTGGTAGACGTCAAAAACTCATAAAAAAAAGCACAAGCAATCTGTAAATTTGCAAAAACGTGTGAGTGGCGCGTTTATATGGAGAAACAATTTCTTTTGCATTTGTTGTGCTGTTGCCATGGTAAAATCCCTATAGCCTAAGGGCACAGCCTCGTTTTGATTATTCTTTTTATAATCTACAAAATACAATATTTCAGTCACATAAACAGACACAGGGCAAGGTAAACTAAATGACACACATAAATACACACATATTTACTAATTGTACAACATAACCATAACCAGGTTTAAAGCCACCTGTGTTGAAAATCGTGGGCATGTCTCTAAGCAGGCATGTCTCACAACACAGACGAGACCTCTCCAAAGCACAAGGGCACAGCACACGAGAGACATGAACTCTCTTCAGCAAGATCACAGCCTCCAACATATTTCAAGCAATTCCATCACATCAACCAAGCTGTTTGGGTTAGGACAAACATTCACAAGATCCTGACCCAAACAGACCACAAAATGTACATACAAAGCCAAACATGACACATGAGTAGTCCATATACTGTTCACAAATTATATTGCTTATTACATTATATCCAGTAACCTTACAACAGTCTTCAGGACACGTAAACTTAAAAAAAGATCATTCTTACCATTGGTCATTCTATAAAAATAAGAAAATGTGAAATGTAGTCTCACTATATCTGTGTAAAACAGTTGGTAGACGTCAAAACTCATAAAAAAGGCACAAGCAATCTGTAAATTTGCAAAAACGTGTGAGTGGCGCGTTTATATGGAGAAACAATTTCTTTTGCATTTGTTGTGCTGTTGCCATGGTAAAATCCCTATAGCCTAAGGGCACAGCCTCGTTTTGATTATTCTTTTTATAATCTACAAAATACAATATTTCAGTCACATAAACAGTCACATAGACACAGGGCAAGGTAAACTAGATGACACACATGAATACACACATATTTACTAATTGTACAACATAACCATAACCAGGTTTAAAAAGCCACCTGTGTTGAAAATCGTGGGCATGTCTCTAAGCAGGCATGTCTCACAACACAGACGAGACCTCTCCAAAGCACAAGGGCACAGCACACGAGAGACATGAACTCTCTTCAGCAAGATCACAGCCTCCAACATATTTCAAGCAATTCCATCACATCAACCAAGCTGTTTGGGTTAGGACAAACATTCACAAGATCCTGACCCAAACAGACCACAAAATCTACATACAAAGCCAAACATGACACATGAGTAGTCCATATACTGTTCACAAATTATATTGCTTATTACATTATATCCAGTAACCTTACAACAGTCTTCAGGACATGTATACTTCAAAAAAGATAATTCTTACCATTGGTCATTCTATAAAAATAAAAAAATGTGAAATGTAGTCTCACTATACCTGTGTAAAACAGTTGGTATACGTCAAAAACTCATTAAAAAGGCACAAGCAATCTGTAAATTTGCAAAAACGTGCGAGTGGCGCGTTTATATGGAGAAACAATTTCTTTTGCATTTGTTGTGCCGTTGCCATGGTAAAATGCCTATAGCCTAAGGGCACAGCCTCGTTTTGATTATTCTTTTTATAATTCACAAAATACAATATTTCAGTCACATAAACAGACACAGGGCAAGGTAAACTAAATGACACACATAAACACACACATATTTACTAATTGTACAACATAACCATAACCAGGTTTAAAGCCACCTGTGTTGAAAATCGTGGGCATGTCTCTAAGCAGGCATGTCTCACAACACAGACGAGACCTCTCCAAAGCACAAGGGCACAGCACACGAGAGACATGAACTCTCTTCAGCAAGATCACAGCCTCCAACATATTTCAAGCAATTCCATCACATGAACCAAGCTGTTTGGGTTAGGACAAACATTCACAAGATCCTGACCCAAACAGACCACAAAATGTACATACAAAGCCAAACATGACACATGAGTAGTCCATATACTGTTCACAAATTATATTGCTTATTACATTATATCCAGTAACCTTACAACAGTCTTCAGGACACGTAAACTTCAAAAAAGATCATTCTTACCATTGGTCATTCTATAAAAATAAGAAAATGTGACATGTAGTCTCACTATATCTGTGTAAAACAGTTGGTAGACGTCAAAAACTCATAAAAAAAAGCACAAGCAATCTGTAAATTTGCAAAAACGTGTGAGTGGCGCGTTTATATGGAGAAACAATTTCTTTTGCATTTGTTGTGCTGTTGCCATGATAAAATCCCTATAGCCTAAGGGCACAGCCTCGTTTTGATTATTCTTTTTATAATCTACAAAATACAATATTTCAGTCACATAAACAGTCACATAGACACAGGGCAAGGTAAACTAAATGACACACATGAATACACACATATTTACTAATTGTACAACATAACCATAACCAGGTTTAAAGCCACCTGTGTTGAAAATCGTGGGCATGTCTCTAAGCAGGCATGTCTCACAACACAGACGAGACCTCTCCAAAGCACAAGGGCACAGCACACGAGAGACATGAACTCTCTTCAGCAAGATCACAGCCTCCAACATATTTCAAGCAATTCCATCACATAAACCAAGCTGTTTGGGTTAGGACAAACATTCACAAGATCCTGACCCAAACAGACCACAAAATCTACATACAAAGCCAAACATGCCACATGAGTAGTCCATATACTGTTCACAAATTATATTGCTTATTACATTATATCCAGTAACCTTACAACAGTCTTCAGGACATGTATACTTCAAAAAAGATAATTCTTACCATTGGTCATTCTATAAAAATAAAAAAATGTGAAATGTAGTCTCACTATACCTGTGTAAACCAGTTGGTATACGTCAAAAACTCATAAAAAAGGCACAAGCAATCTGTAAATTTGCAAAAACGTGCGAGTGGCGCGTTTATATGGAGAAACAATTTCTTTTGCATTTGTTGTGCCGTTGCCATGGTAAAATGCCTATAGCCTAAGGGCACAGCCTCGTTTTGATTATTCTTTTTATAATCTACAAAATACAATATTTCAGTCACATAAACAGACACAGGGCAAGGTAAACTAAATGACACACATAAACACACACATATTTACTAATTGTACAACATAACCATAACCAGGTTTAAAGCCACCTGTGTTGAAAATCGTGGGCATGTCTCTAAGCAGGCATGTCTCACAACACAGACGAGACCTCTCCAAAGCACAAGGGCACAGCACACGAGAGACATGAACTCTCTTCAGCAAGATCACAGCCTCCAACATATTTCAAGCAATTCCATCACATCAACCAAGCTGTTTGGGTTAGGACAAACATTCACAAGATCCTGACCCAAACAGACCACAAAATGTACATACAAAGCCAAACATGACACATGAGTAGTCCATATACTGTTCACAAATTATATTGCTTATTACATTATATCCAGTAACCTTACAACAGTCTTCAGGACACGTAAACTTCAAAAAAGATCATTCTTACCATTGGTCACTCTATAAAAATAAGAAAATGTGAAATGTAGTCTCACTATATCTGTGTAAAACAGTTGGTAGACGTCAAAACTCATAAAAAAGGCACAAGCAATCTGTAAATTTGCAAAAACGTGTGAGTGGCGCGTTTATATGGAGAAACAATTTCTTTTGCATTTGTTGTGCTGTTGCCATGATAAAATCCCTATAGCCTAAGGGCACAGCCTCGTTTTGATTATTCTTTTTATAATCTACAAAATACAATATTTCAGTCACATAAACAGTCACATAGACACAGGGCAAGGTAAACTAAATGACACACATGAATACACACATATTTACTAATTGTACAACATAACCATAACCAGGTTTAAAGCCACCTGTGTTGAAAATCGTGGGCATGTCTCTAAGCAGGCATGTCTCACAACACAGACGAGACCTCTCCAAAGCACAAGGGCACAGCACACGAGAGACATGAACTCTCTTCAGCAAGATCACAGCCTCCAACATATTTCAAGCAATTCCATCACATCAACCAAGCTGTTTGGGTTAGGACAAACATTCACAAGATCCTGACCCAAACAGACCACAAAATGTACATACAAAGCCAAACATGACACATGAGTAGTCCATATACTGTTCACAAATTATATTGCTTATTACATTATATCCAGTAACCTTACAACAGTCTTCAGGACACGTAAACTTAAAAAAAGATCATTCTTACCATTGGTCATTCTATAAAAATAAGAAAATGTGAAATGTAGTCTCACTATATCTGTGTAAAACAGTTGGTAGACGTCAAAACTCATAAAAAAGGCACAAGCAATCTGTAAATTTGCAAAAACGTGTGAGTGGCGCGTTTATATGGAGAAACAATTTCTTTTGCATTTGTTGTGCTGTTGCCATGGTAAAATCCCTATAGCCTAAGGGCACAGCCTCGTTTTGATTATTCTTTTTATAATCTACAAAATACAATATTTCAGTCACATAAACAGTCACATAGACACAGGGCAAGGTAAACTAGATGACACACATGAATACACACATATTTACTAATTGTACAACATAACCATAACCAGGTTTAAAAAGCCACCTGTGTTGAAAATCGTGGGCATGTCTCTAAGCAGGCATGTCTCACAACACAGACGAGACCTCTCCAAAGCACAAGGGCACAGCACACGAGAGACATGAACTCTCTTCAGCAAGATCACAGCCTCCAACATATTTCAAGCAATTCCATCACATCAACCAAGCTGTTTGGGTTAGGACAAACATTCACAAGATCCTGACCCAAACAGACCACAAAATCTACATACAAAGCCAAACATGACACATGAGTAGTCCATATACTGTTCACAAATTATATTGCTTATTACATTATATCCAGTAACCTTACAACAGTCTTCAGGACATGTATACTTCAAAAAAGATAATTCTTACCATTGGTCATTCTATAAAAATAAAAAAATGTGAAATGTAGTCTCACTATACCTGTGTAAAACAGTTGGTATACGTCAAAAACTCATTAAAAAGGCACAAGCAATCTGTAAATTTGCAAAAACGTGCGAGTGGCGCGTTTATATGGAGAAACAATTTCTTTTGCATTTGTTTTGCCGTTGCCATGGTAAAATGCCTATAGCCTAAGGGCACAGCCTCGTTTTGATTATTCTTTTTATAATTCACAAAATACAATATTTCAGTCACATAAACAGACACAGGGCAAGGTAAACTAAATGACACACATAAACACACACATATTTACTAATTGTACAACATAACCATAACCAGGTTTAAAGCCACCTGTGTTGAAAATCGTGGGCATGTCTCTAAGCAGGCATGTCTCACAACACAGACGAGACCTCTCCAAAGCACAAGGGCACAGCACACGAGAGACATGAACTCTCTTCAGCAAGATCACAGCCTCCAACATATTTCAAGCAATTCCATCACATCAACCAAGCTGTTTGGGTTAGGACAAACATTCACAAGATCCTGACCCAAACAGACCACAAAATGTACATACAAAGCCAAACATGACACATGAGTAGTCCATATACTGTTCACAAATTATATTGCTTATTACATTATATCCAGTAACCTTACAACAGTCTTCAGGACACGTAAACTTCAAAAAAGATCATTCTTACCATTGGTCACTCTATAAAAATAAGAAAATGTGAAATGTAGTCTCACTATATCTGTGTAAAACAGTTGGTAGACGTCAAAACTCATAAAAAAGGCACAAGCAATCTGTAAATTTGCAAAAACGTGTGAGTGGCGCGTTTATATGGAGAAACAATTTCTTTTGCATTTGTTGTGCTGTTGCCATGGTAAAATCCCTATAGCCTAAGGGCACAGCCTCGTTTTGATTATTCTTTTTATAATCTACAAAATACAATATTTCAGTCACATAAACAGTCACATAGACACAGGGCAAGGTAAACTAAATGACACACATGAATACACACATATTTACTAATTGTACAACATAACCATAACCAGGTTTAAAGCCACCTGTGTTGAAAATCGTGGGCATGTCTCTAAGCAGGCATGTCTCACAACACAGACGAGACCTCTCCAAAGCACAAGGGCACAGCACACGAGAGACATGAACTCTCTTCAGCAAGATCACAGCCTCCAACATATTTCAAGCAATTCCATCACATCAACCAAGCTGTTTGGGTTAGGACAAACATTCACAAGATCCTGACCCAAACAGACCACAAAATCTACATACAAAGCCAAACATGACACATGAGTAGTCCATATACTGTTCACAAATTATATTGCTTATTACATTATATCCAGTAACCTTACAACAGTCTTCAGGACATGTATACTTCAAAAAAGATAATTCTTACCATTGGTCATTCTATAAAAATAAGAAAATGTGAAATGTAGTCTCACTATATCTGTGTAAAACAGTTGGTAGACGTCAAAACTCATAAAAAAGGCACAAGCAATCTGTAAATTTGCAAAAACGTGTGAGTGGCGCGTTTATATGGAGAAACAATTTCTTTTGCATTTGTTGTGCTGTTGCCATGGTAAAATCCCTATAGCCTAAGGGCACAGCCTCGTTTTGATTATTCTTTTTATAATCTACAAAATACAATATTTCAGTCACATAAACAGTCACATAGACACAGGGCAAGGTAAACTAAATGACACACATGAATACACACATATTTACTAATTGTACAACATAACCATAACCAGGTTTAAAGCCACCTGTGTTGAAAATCGTGGGCATGTCTCTAAGCAGGCATGTCTCACAACACAGACGAGACCTCTCCAAAGCACAAGGGCACAGCACACGAGAGACATGAACTCTCTTCAGCAAGATCACAGCCTCCAACATATTTCAAGCAATTCCATCACATCAACCAAGCTGTTTGGGTTAGGACAAACATTCACAAGATCCTGACCCAAACAGACCACAAAATCTACATACAAAGCCAAACATGACACATGAGTAGTCCATATACTGTTCACAAATTATATTGCTTATTACATTATATCCAGTAACCTTACAACAGTCTTCAGGACATGTATACTTCAAAAAAGATAATTCTTACCATTGGTCATTCTATAAAAATAAAAAAATGTGAAATGTAGTCTCACTATACCTGTGTAAACCAGTTGGTATACGTCAAAAACTCATAAAAAAGGCACAAGCAATCTGTAAATTTGCAAAAACGTGCGAGTGGCGCGTTTATATGGAGAAACAATTTCTTTTGCATTTGTTGTGCCGTTGCCATGGTAAAATGCCTATAGCCTAAGGGCACAGCCTCGTTTTGATTATTCTTTTTATAATCTACAAAATACAATATTTCAGTCACATAAACAGACACAGGGCAAGGTAAACTAAATGACACACATAAACACACACATATTTACTAATTGTACAACATAACCATAACCAGGTTTAAAGCCACCTGTGTTGAAAATCGTGGGCATGTCTCTAAGCAGGCATGTCTCACAACACAGACGAGACCTCTCCAAAGCACAAGGGCACAGCACACGAGAGACATGAACTCTCTTCAGCAAGATCACAGCCTCCAACATATTTCAAGCAATTCCATCACATCAACCAAGCTGTTTGGGTTAGGACAAACATTCACAAGATCCTGACCCAAACAGACCACAAAATGTACATACAAAGCCAAACATGACACATGAGTAGTCCATATACTGTTCACAAATTATATTGCTTATTACATTATATCCAGTAACCTTACAACAGTCTTCAGGACACGTAAACTTCAAAAAAGATCATTCTTACCATTGGTCATTCTATAAAAATAAGAAAATGTGAAATGTAGTCTCACTATATCTGTGTAAAACAGTTGGTAGACGTCAAAACTCATAAAAAAGGCACAAGCAATCTGTAAATTTGCAAAAACGTGTGAGTGGCGCGTTTATATGGAGAAACAATTTCTTTTGCATTTGTTGTGCTGTTGCCATGATAAAATCCCTATAGCCTAAGGGCACAGCCTCGTTTTGATTATTCTTTTTATAATCTACAAAATACAATATTTCAGTCACATAAACAGTCACATAGACACAGGGCAAGGTAAACTAAATGACACACATGAATACACACATATTTACTAATTGTACAACATAACCATAACCAGGTTTAAAGCCACCTGTGTTGAAAATCGTGGGCATGTCTCTAAGCAGGCATGTCTCACAACACAGACGAGACCTCTCCAAAGCACAAGGGCACAGCACACGAGAGACATGAACTCTCTTCAGCAAGATCACAGCCTCCAACATATTTCAAGCAATTCCATCACATAAACCAAGCTGTTTGGGTTAGGACAAACATTCACAAGATCCTGACCCAAACAGACCACAAAATCTACATACAAAGCCAAACATGCCACATGAGTAGTCCATATACTGTTCACAAATTATATTGCTTATTACATTATATCCAGTAACCTTACAACAGTCTTCAGGACATGTATACTTCAAAAAAGATAATTCTTACCATTGGTCATTCTATAAAAATAAAAAAATGTGAAATGTAGTCTCACTATACCTGTGTAAACCAGTTGGTATACGTCAAAAACTCATAAAAAAGGCACAAGCAATCTGTAAATTTGCAAAAACGTGCGAGTGGCGCGTTTATATGGAGAAACAATTTCTTTTGCATTTGTTGTGCCGTTGCCATGGTAAAATGCCTATAGCCTAAGGGCACAGCCTCGTTTTGATTATTCTTTTTATAATCTACAAAATACAATATTTCAGTCACATAAACAGACACAGGGCAAGGTAAACTAAATGACACACATAAACACACACATATTTACTAATTGTACAACATAACCATAACCAGGTTTAAAGCCACCTGTGTTGAAAATCGTGGGCATGTCTCTAAGCAGGCATGTCTCACAACACAGACGAGACCTCTCCAAAGCACAAGGGCACAGCACACGGGAGACATGAACTCTCTTCAGCAAGATCACAGCCTCCAACATATTTCAAGCAATTCCATCACATCAACCAAGCTGTTTGGGTTAGGACAAACATTCACAAGATCCTGACCCAAACAGACCACAAAATGTACATACAAAGCCAAACATGACACATGAGTAGTCCATATACTGTTCACAAATTATATTGCTTATTACATTATATCCAGTAACCTTACAACAGTCTTCAGGACACGTAAACTTCAAAAAAGATCATTCTTACCATTGGTCACTCTATAAAAATAAGAAAATGTGAAATGTAGTCTCACTATATCTGTGTAAAACAGTTGGTAGACGTCAAAACTCATAAAAAAGGCACAAGCAATCTGTAAATTTGCAAAAACGTGTGAGTGGCGCGTTTATATGGAGAAACAATTTCTTTTGCATTTGTTGTGCTGTTGCCATGATAAAATCCCTATAGCCTAAGGGCACAGCCTCGTTTTGATTATTCTTTTTATAATCTACAAAATACAATATTTCAGTCACATAAACAGTCACATAGACACAGGGCAAGGTAAACTAAATGACACACATGAATACACACATATTTACTAATTGTACAACATAACCATAACCAGGTTTAAAGCCACCTGTGTTGAAAATCGTGGGCATGTCTCTAAGCAGGCATGTCTCACAACACAGACGAGACCTCTCCAAAGCACAAGGGCACAGCACACGAGAGACATGAACTCTCTTCAGCAAGATCACAGCCTCCAACATATTTCAAGCAATTCCATCACATCAACCAAGCTGTTTGGGTTAGGACAAACATTCACAAGATCCTGACCCAAACAGACCACAAAATCTACATACAAAGCCAAACATGACACATGAGTAGTCCATATACTGTTCACAAATTATATTGCTTATTACATTATATCCAGTAACCTTACAACAGTCTTCAGGACACGTAAACTTCAAAAAAGATCATTCTTACCATTGGTCATTCTATAAAAATAAAAAAATGTGAAATGTAGTCTCACTATATCTGTGTAAAACAGTTGGTAGACGTCAAAACTCATAAAAAAGGCACAAGCAATCTGTAAATTTGCAAAAACGTGTGAGTGGCGCGTTTATATGGAGAAACAATTTCTTTTGCATTTGTTGTGCTGTTGCCATGATAAAATCCCTATAGCCTAAGGGCACAGCCTCGTTTTGATTATTCTTTTTATAATCTACAAAATACAATATTTCAGTCACATAAACAGACACAGGGCAAGGTAAACTAAATGACACACATAAATACACACATATTTACTAATTGTACAACATAACCATAACCAGGTTTAAAGCCACCTGTGTTGAAAATCGTGGGCATGTCTCTAAGCAGGCATGTCTCACAACACAGACGAGACCTCTCCAAAGCACAAGGGCAAAGCACACGAGAGACATGAACTCTCTTCAGCAAGATCACAGCCTCCAACATATTTCAAGCAATTCCATCACATGAACCAAGCTGTTTGGGTTAGGACAAACATTCACAAGATCCTGACCCAAACAGACCACAAAATGTACATACAAAGCCAAACATGACACATGAGTAGTCCATATACTGTTCACAAATTATATTGCTTATTACATTATATCCAGTAACCTTACAACAGTCTTCAGGACACGTATACTTCAAAAAAGATCATTCTTACCATTGGTCATTCTATAAAAATAAGAAAATGTGAAATGTAGTCTCACTATACCTGTGTAAAACAGTTGGTAGACGTCAAAAACTCATAAAAAAGGCACAAGCAATCTGTAAATTTGCAAAAACGTGCGAGTGGCGCGTTTATGTGGAGAAACAATTTCTTTTGCATTTGTTGTGCCGTTGCCATGGTAAAATGCCTATAGCCTAAGGGCGCAGCCTCGTTTTGATTATTATAGGGCTTGAAAGGCCCTATATTGTTATTCCTTTTCTCCAAATTTCTGCAATTAATGCGGCCCGAACCGCTTAACGTACAGACTCCTTTCGAACTGCGTTTTGAAGGTCTTGGCTCTGTGTGGTGTGCTATCCGTTTTTGGAGTCGATTAGAGTTATAGATTTTATAGAGCAGATGGGAGGGGCAGATGGGGCAAAGGGGGCAGATGGAGCAGAGGGGCAGATGGGGCAGATAGAGCAGAGGGCCGTATGGGGCAGATGGAGTAGAGGGGCAAATGGGGCACATAGAGAAGATGGAGTAGATGGAGTAGATGGGGCAGATGGAGCATATACACCATATACACTACATGCACACACACACACACACACACACACACACACAGACTTGCATCTCTTTTCAAGCACTATGTATTTCCTTCAGGAAATGCACATCTCTAGTTCTTTTTATAATCTACAAAATACAATATTTCAGTCACATAAACAGACACAGGGCAAGGTAAACTAAATGACACACATAAATACACACATATTTACTAATTGTACAACATAACCATAACCAGGTTTAAAGCCACCTGTGTTGAAAATCGTGGGCATGTCTCTAAGCAGGCATGTCTCACAACACAGACGAGACCTCTCCAAAGCACAAGGGCACAGCACACGAGAGACATGAACTCTCTTCAGCAAGATCACAGCCTCCAACATATTTCAAGCAATTCCATCACATAAACCAAGCTGTTTGGGTTAGGACAAACATTCACAAGATCCTGACACAAACAGACCACAAAATCTACATACAAAGCCAAACATGACACATGAGTAGTCCATATACTGTTCACAAATTATATTGCTTATTACATTATATCCAGTAACCTTACAACAGTCTTCAGGACACGTATACTTCAAAAAAGATCATTCTTACCATTGGTCATTCTATAAAAATAAGAAAATGTGAAATGTAGTCTCACTATACCTGTGTAAAACAGTTGGTAGACGTCAAAAACTCATAAAAAAGGCACAAGCAATCTGTAAATTTGCAAAAACGTGCGAGTGGCGCGTTTATGTGGAGAAACAATTTCTTTTGCATTTGTTGTGCCGTTGCCATGGTAAAATGCCTATAGCCTAAGGGCACAGCCTCGTTTTGATTATTATAGGGCTTGAAAAGCCCTATATTGTTATTCCTTTTCTCCAAATTTCTGCAATTAATGCGGCCCGAACCGCTTAACGTACAGACTCCTTTCGAACTGCGTTTTGAAGGTCTTGGCTCTGTGTGGTGTGCTATCGGTTTTTGGAGTCGATTAGAGTTATAGATTTTATAGAGCAGATGGGAGGGGCAGATGGGGCAAAGGGGGCAGATGGAGCAGAGGGGCAGATGGGGCAGATAGAGCAGAGGGCCGTATGGGGCAGATGGAGTAGAAGGGCAAATGGGGCACATAGAGAAGATGGAGTAGATGGAGTAGATGGGGCAGATGGAGCATATACACCATATACACTACATGCACACACACACACACACACACACACACACACACACACACAGACTTGCATCTCTTTTCAAGCACTATGTATTTCCTTCAGGAAATGCACATCTCTAGTTCCTTCTTATAATCTACAAAATACAATATTTCAGTCACATAAACAGACACAGGGCAAGGTAAACTAAATGACACACATAAATACACACATATTTACTAATTGTACAACATAACCATAACCAGGTTTAAAGCCACCTGTGTTGAAAATCGTCGGCATGTCTCTAAGCAGGCATGTCTCACAACACAGACGAGACCTCTCCAAAGCACAAGGGCACAGCACACGAGAGACATGAACTCTCTTCAGCAAGATCACAGCCTCCAACATATTTCAAGCAATTCCATCACATAAACCAAGCTGTTTGGGTTAGGACAAACATTCACAAGATCCTGACCCAAACAGACCACAAAATCTACATACAAAGCCAAACATGACACATGAGTAGTCCATATACTGTTCACAAATTGTATTGCTTATTACATTATATCCAGTAACCTTACAACAGTCTTCAGGACACGTATACTTCAAAAAAGATAATTCTTACCATTGGTCATTCTATAAAAATAAGAAAATGTGACATGTAGTCTCACTATATCTGTGTAAAACAGTTGGTAGACGTCAAAAACTCATAAAAAAAAGCACAAGCAATCTGTAAATTTGCAAAAACGTGTGAGTGGCGCGTTTATATGGAGAAACAATTTCTTTTGCATTTGTTGTGCCGTTGCCATGATAAAATGCCTATAGCCTAAGGGCACAGCCTCGTTTTGATTATTCTTTTTATAATCTACAAAATACAATATTTCAGTCACATAAACAGTCACATAGACACAGGGCAAGGTAAACTAAATGACACACATAAATACACACATATTTACTAATTGTACAACATAACCATAACCAGGTTTAAAGCCACCTGTGTTGAAAATCGTGGGCATGTCTCTAAGCAGGCATGTCTCACAACACAGACGAGACCTCTCCAAAGCACAAGGGCACAGCACACGAGAGACATGAACTCTCTTCAGCAAGATCACAGCCTCCAACATATTTCAAGCAATTCCATCACATGAACCAAGCTGTTTGGGTTAGGACAAACATTCACAAGATCCTGACCCAAACAGACCACAAAATGTACATACAAAGCCAAACATGACACATGAGTAGTCCATATACTGTTCACAAATTATATTGCTTATTACATTATATCCAGTAACCTTACAACAGTCTTCAGGACACGTAAACTTCAAAAAAGATCATTCTTACCATTGGTCATTCTATAAAAATAAAAAAATGTGAAATGTAGTCTCACTATACCTGTGTAAAACAGTTGGTATACGTCAAAAACTCATAAAAAAGGCACAAGCAATCTGTAAATTTGCAAAAACGTGCAAGTGGCGTGTTTATATGGAGAAACAATTTCTTTTGCATTTGTTGTGCCGTTGCCATGATAAAATGCCTATAGCCTAAGGGCACAGCCTCGTTTTGATTATTCTTTTTATAATCTACAAAATACAATATTTCAGTCACATAAACAGTCACATAGTCACAGGGCAAGGTAAACTAAATAACACACATAAATACACACATATTTACTAATTGTACAACATAACCATAACCAGGTTTAAAGCCACCTGTGTTGAAAATCGTGGGCATGTCTCTAAGCAGGCATGTCTCACAACACAGACGAGACCTCTCCAAAGCACAAGGGCACAGCACACGAGAGACATGAACTCTCTTCAGCAAGATCACAGCCTCCAACATATTTCAAGCAATTCCATCACATAAACCAAGCTGTTTGGGTTAGGACAAACATTCACAAGATCCTGACCCAAACAGACCACAAAATCTACATACAAAGCCAAACATGACACATGAGTAGTCCATATACTGTTCACAAATTATATTGCTTATTACATTATATCCAGTAACCTTACAACAGTCTTCAGGACACGTATACTTCAAAAAAGATAATTCTTACCATTGGTCATTCTATAAAAATAAGAAAATGTGACATGTAGTCTCACTATATCTGTGTAAAACAGTTGGTAGACGTCAAAAACTCATAAAAAAGGCACAAGCAATCTGTAAATTTGCAAAAACGTGTGAGTGCCGCGTTTATATGGAGAAACAATTTCTTTTGCATTTGTTGTGCTGTTGCCATGGTAAAATCCCTATAGCCTAAGGGCACAGCCTCGTTTTGATTATTCTTTTTATAATCTACAAAATACAATATTTCAGTCACATAAACAGTCACATAGACACAGGGCAAGGTAAACTAAATGACACACATAAATACACACATATTTACTAATTGTACAACATAACCATAACCAGGTTTAAAGCCACCTGTGTTGAAAATCGTGGGCATGTCTCTAAGCAGGCATGTCTCACAACACAGACGAGACCTCTCCAAAGCACAAGGGCACAGCACACGAGAGACATGAACTCTCTTCAGCAAGATCACAGCCTCCAACATATTTCAAGCAATTCCATCACATGAACCAAGCTGTTTGGGTTAGGACAAACATTCACAAGATCCTGACCCAAACAGACCACAAAATGTACATACAAAGCCAAACATGACACATGAGTAGTCCATATACTGTTCACAAATTATATTGCTTATTACATTATATCCAGTAACCTTACAACAGTCTTCAGGACACGTATACTTCAAAAAAGATCATTCTTACCATTGGTCATTCTATAAAAATAAGAAAATGTGAAATGTAGTCTCACTATACCTGTGTAAAACAGTTGGTAGACGTCAAAAACTCATAAAAAAGGCACAAGCAATCTGTAAATTTGCAAAAACGTGCGAGTGGCGCGTTTATGTGGAGAAACAATTTCTTTTGCATTTGTTGTGCCCTTGCCATGGTAAAATGCCTATAGCCTAAGGGCGCAGCCTCGTTTTGATTATTATAGGGCTTGAAAAGCCCTATATTGTTATTCCTTTTCTCCAAATTTCTGCAATTAATGCGGCCCGAACCGCTTAACGTACAGACTCCTTTCGAACTGCGTTTTGAAGGTCTTGGCTCTGTGTGGTGTGCTATCCGATTTTGGAGTCGATTAGAGTTATAGATTTTATAGAGCAGATGGGAGGGGCAGATGGGGCAAAGGGGGCAGATGGAGCAGAGGGGCAGATGGGGCAGATAGAGCAGAGGGCCGTATGGGGCAGATGGAGTAGAGGGGCAAATGGGGCACATAGAGAAGATGGAGTAGATGGAGTAGATGGGGCAGATGGAGCATATACACCATATACACTACATGCACACACACACACACACACACACACACAGACTTGCATCTCTTTTCAAGCACTATGTATTTCCTTCAGGAAATGCACATCTCTAGTTCTTTTTATAATCTACAAAATACAATATTTCAGTCACATAAACAGACACAGGGCAAGGTAAACTAAATGACACACATAAATACACACATATTTACTAATTGTACAACATAACCATAACCAGGTTTAAAGCCACCTGTGTTGAAAATCGTGGGCATGTCTCTAAGCAGGCATGTCTCACAACACAGACGAGACCTCTCCAAAGCACAAGGGCACAGCACACGAGAGACATGAACTCTCTTCAGCAAGATCACAGCCTCCAACATATTTCAAGCAATTCCATCACATAAACCAAGCTGTTTGGGTTAGGACAAACATTCACAAGATCCTGACACAAACAGACCACAAAATCTACATACAAAGCCAAACATGACACATGAGTAGTCCATATACTGTTCACAAATTATATTGCTTATTACATTATATCCAGTAACCTTACAACAGTCTTCAGGACACGTATACTTCAAAAAAGATCATTCTTACCATTGGTCATTCTATAAAAATAAGAAAATGTGAAATGTAGTCTCACTATACCTGTGTAAAACAGTTGGTAGACGTCAAAAACTCATAAAAAAGGCACAAGCAATCTGTAAATTTGCAAAAACGTGCGAGTGGCGCGTTTATGTGGAGAAACAATTTCTTTTGCATTTGTTGTGCCGTTGCCATGGTAAAATGCCTATAGCCTAAGGGCACAGCCTCGTTTTGATTATTATAGGGCTTGAAAAGCCCTATATTGTTATTCCTTTTCTCCAAATTTCTGCAATTAATGCGGCCCGAACCGCTTAACGTACAGACTCCTTTCGAACTGCGTTTTGAAGGTCTTGGCTCTGCGTGGTGTGCTATCCGTTTTTGGAGTCGATTAGAGTTATAGATTTTATAGAGCAGATGGGAGGGGCAGATGGGGCAAAGGGGGCAGATGGAGCAGAGGGGCAGATGGGGCAGATAGAGCAGAGGGCCGTATGGGGCAGATGGAGTAGAGGGGCAAATGGGGCACATAGAGAAGATGGAGTAGATGGAGTAGATGGGGCAGATGGAGCATATACACCATATACACTACATGCACACACACACACACACACACACACACACACACAGACTTGCATCTCTTTTCAAGCACTATGTATTTCCTTCAGGAAATGCACATCTCTAGTTCTTTTTATAATCTACAAAATACAATATTTCAGTCATATAAACAGACACAGGGCAAGGTAAACTAAATGACACACATAAATACACACATATTTACTAATTGTACAACATAACCATAACCAGGTTTAAAGCCACCTGTGTTGAAAATCGTGGGCATGTCTCTAAGCAGGCATGTCTCACAACACAGACGAGACCTCTCCAAAGCACAAGGGCACAGCACACGAGAGACATGAACTCTCTTCAGCAAGATCACAGCCTCCAACATATTTCAAGCAATTCCATCACATAAACCAAGCTGTTTGGGTTAGGACAAACATTCACAAGATCCTGACACAAACAGACCACAAAATCTACATACAAAGCCAAACATGACACATGAGTAGTCCATATACTGTTCACAAATTATATTGCTTATTACATTATATCCAGTAACCTTACAACAGTCTTCAGGACACGTATACTTCAAAAAAGATCATTCTTACCATTGGTCATTCTATAAAAATAAGAAAATGTGAAATGTAGTCTCACTATACCTGTGTAAAACAGTTGGTAGACGTCAAAAACTCATAAAAAAGGCACAAGCAATCTGTAAATTTGCAAAAACGTGCGAGTGGCGCGTTTATGTGGAGAAACAATTTCTTTTGCATTTGTTGTGCCGTTGCCATGGTAAAATGCCTATAGCCTAAGGGCACAGCCTCGTTTTGATTATTATAGGGCTTGAAAAGCCCTATATTGTTATTCCTTTTCTCCAAATTTCTGCAATTAATGCGGCCCGAACCGCTTAACGTACAGACTCCTTTCGAACTGCGTTTTGAAGGTCTTGGCTCTGTGTGGTGTGCTATCCGTTTTTGGAGTCGATTAGAGTTATAGATTTTATAGAGCAGATGGGAGGGGCAGATGGGGCAAAGGGGGCAGATGGAGCAGAGGGGCAGATGGGGCAGATAGAGCAGAGGGCCGTATGGGGCAGATGGAGTAGAGGGGCAAATGGGGCACATAGAGAAGATGGAGTAGATGGAGTAGATGGGGCAGATGGAGCATATACACCATATACACTACATGCACACACACACACACACACACACACACACACACACACACACACACACACACACAGACTTGCATCTCTTTTCAAGCACTATGTATTTCCTTCAGGAAATGCACATCTCTAGTTCCTTCTTATAATCTACAAAATACAATATTTCAGTCACATAAACAGACACAGGGCAAGGTAAACTAAATGACACACATAAATACACACATATTTACTAATTGTACAACATAACCATAACCAGGTTTAAAGCCACCTGTGTTGAAAATCGTTGGCATGTCTCTAAGCAGGCATGTCTCACAACACAGACGAGACCTCTCCAAAGCACAAGGGCACAGCACACGAGAGACATGAACTCTCTTCAGCAAGATCACAGCCTCCTACATATTTCAAGCAATTCCATCACATAAACCAAGCTGTTTGGGTTAGGACAAACATTCACAAGATCCTGACCCAAACAGACCACAAAATCTACATACAAAGCCAAACATGACACATGAGTAGTCCATATACTGTTCACAAATTATATTGCTTATTACATTATATCCAGTAACCTTACAACAGTCTTCAGGACACGTAAACTTCAAAAAAGATCATTCTTACCATTGGTCATTCTATAAAAATAAGAAAATGTGAAATGTAGTCTCACTATATCTGTGTAAAACAGTTGGTAGACGTCAAAACTCATAAAAAAAGGCACAAGCAATCTGTAAATTTGCAAAAACGTGTGAGTGGCGCGTTTATATGGAGAAACAATTTCTTTTGCATTTGTTGTGCTGTTGCCATGGTAAAATCCCTATAGCCTAAGGGCACAGCCTCGTTTTGATTATTCTTTTTATAATCTACAAAATAAAATATTTCAGTCACATAAACAGTCACATAGACACAGGGCAAGGTAAACTAAATGACACACATAAATACACACATATTTACTAATTGTACAACATAACCATAACCAGGTTTAAAGCCACCTGTGTTGAAAATCGTGGGCATGTCTCTAAGCAGGCATGTCTCACAACACAGACGAGACCTCTCCAAAGCACAAGGGCACAGCACACGAGAGACATGAACTCTCTTCAGCAAGATCACAGCCTCCAACATATTTCAAGCAATTCCATCACATAAACCAAGCTGTTTGGGTTAGGACAAACATTCACAAGATCCTGACCCAAACAGACCACAAAATCTACATACAAAGCCAAACATGACACATGAGTAGTCCATATACTGTTCACAAATTATATTGCTTATTACATTATATCCAGTAACCTTACAACAGTCTTCAGGACACGTATACTTCAAAAAAGATAATTCTTACCATTGGTCATTCTATAAAAATAAGAAAATGTGACATGTAGTCTCACTATATCTGTGTAAAACAGTTGGTAGACGTCAAAAACTCATAAAAAAAAGCACAAGCAATCTGTAAATTTGCAAAAACGTGTGAGTGGCGCGTTTATATGGAGAAACAATTTCTTTTGCATTTGTTGTGCTGTTGCCATGGTAAAATCCCTATAGCCTAAGGGCACAGCCTCGTTTTGATTATTCTTTTTATAATCTACAAAATACAATATTTCAGTCACATAAACAGTCACATAGACACAGGGCAAGGTAAACTAAATGACACACATAAATACACACATATTTACTAATTGTACAACATAACCATAACCAGGTTTAAAGCCACCTGTGTTGAAAATCGTGGGCATGTCTCTAAGCAGGCATGTCTCACAACACAGACGAGACCTCTCCAAAGCACAAGGGCACAGCACACGAGAGACATGAACTCTCTTCAGCAAGATCACAGCCTCCAACATATTTCAAGCAATTCCATCACATGAACCAAGCTGTTTGGGTTAGTACAAACATTCACAAGATCCTGACCCAAACAGACCACAAAATCTACATACAAAGCCAAACATGATACGTGAGTAGTCCATATACTGTTCACAAATTATATTGCTTATTACATTATATCCAGTAACCTTACAACAGTCTTCAGGACACGTAAACTTCAAAAAAGATTATTCTTACCATTGGTCATTCTATAAAAATAAAAAAATGTGAAATGTAGTCTCACTATACCTGTGTAAAACAGTTGGTATACGTCAAAAACTCATAAAAAAGGCACAAGCAATCTGTAAATTTGCAAAAACGTGCAAGTGGCGCGTTTATATGGAGAAACAATTTCTTTTGCATTTGTTGTGCCGTTGCCATGGTAAAATGCCTATAGCCTAAGGGCACAGCCTCGTTTTGATTATTCTTTTTATAATCTACAAAATACAATATTTCAGTCACATAAACAGACACAGGGCAAGGTAAACTAAATGACACACATAAATACACACATATTTACTAATTGTACAACATAACCATAACCAGGTTTAAAGCCACCTGTGTTGAAAATCGTGGGCATGTCTCTAAGCAGGCATGTCTCACAACACAGACGAGACCTCTCCAAAGCACAAGGGCACAGCACACGAGAGACATGAACTCTCTTCAGCAAGATCACAGCCTCCAACATATTTCAAGCAATTCCATCACATGAACCAAGCTGTTTGGGTTAGGGCAAACATTCACAAGATCCTGACCCAAACAGACCACAAAATCTACATACAAAGCCAAACATGACACATGAGTAGTCCATATACTGTTCACAAATTATATTGCTTATTACATTATATCCAGTAACCTTACAACAGTCTTCAGGACACGTAAACTTCAAAAAAGATAATTCTTACCATTGGTCATTCTATAAAAATAAAAAAATGTGAAATGTAGTCTCACTATACCTGTGTAAAACAGTTGGTAGACGTCAAAAACTCATAAAAAAGGCACAAGCAATCTGTAAATTTGCAAAAACGTGCGAGTGGCGCGTTTATGTGGAGAAACAATTTCTTTTGCATTTGTTGTGCCGTTGCCATGGTAAAATGCCTATAGCCTAAGGGCACAGCCTCGTTTTGATTATTATAGGGCTTGAAAAGCCCTATATTGTTATTCCTTTTCTCCAAATTTCTGCAATTAATGCGGCCCGAACCGCTTAACGTACAGACTCCTTTCGAACTGCGTTTTGAAGGTCTTGGCTCTGTGTGGTGTGCTATCCGTTTTTGGAGTCGATTAGAGTTATAGATTTTATAGAGCAGATGGGAGGGGCAGATGGGGCAAAGGGGGCAGATGGAGCAGAGGGGCAGATGGGGCAGATAGAGCAGAGGGCCGTATGGGGCAGATGGAGTAGAGGGGCAAATGGGGCACATAGAGAAGATGGAGTAGATGGAGTAGATGGGGCAGATGGAGCATATACACCATATACACTACATGCACACACACACACACACACACACACACACACACACACACACACACACAGACTTGCATCTCTTTTCAAGCACTATGTATTTCCTTCAGGAAATGCACATCTCTAGTTCCTTCTTATAATCTACAAAATACAATATTTCAGTCACATAAACAGACACAGGGCAAGGTAAACTAAATGACACACATAAATACACACATATTTACTAATTGTACAACATAACCATAACCAGGTTTAAAGCCACCTGTGTTGAAAATCGTGGGCATGTCTCTAAGCAGGCATGTCTCACAACACAGACGAGACCTCTCCAAAGCACAAGGGCACAGCACACGAGAGACATGAACTCTCTTCAGCAAGATCACAGCCTCCTACATATTTCAAGCAATTCCATCACATAAACCAAGCTGTTTGGGTTAGGACAAACATTCACAAGATCCTGACCCAAACAGACCACAAAATCTACATACAAAGCCAAACATGACACATGAGTAGTCCATATACTGTTCACAAATTATATTGCTTATTACATTATATCCAGTAACCTTACAACAGTCTTCAGGACACGTAAACTTCAAAAAAGATCATTCTTACCATTGGTCATTCTATAAAAATAAGAAAATGTGAAATGTAGTCTCACTATATCTGTGTAAAACAGTTGGTAGACGTCAAAACTCATAAAAAAAGGCACAAGCAATCTGTAAATTTGCAAAAACGTGTGAGTGGCGCGTTTATATGGAGAAACAATTTCTTTTGCATTTGTTGTGCTGTTGCCATGGTAAAATCCCTATAGCCTAAGGGCACAGCCTCGTTTTGATTATTCTTTTTATAATCTACAAAATAAAATATTTCAGTCACATAAACAGTCACATAGACACAGGGCAAGGTAAACTAAATGACACACATAAATACACACATATTTACTAATTGTACAACATAACCATAACCAGGTTTAAAGCCACCTGTGTTGAAAATCGTGGGCATGTCTCTAAGCAGGCATGTCTCACAACACAGACGAGACCTCTCCAAAGCACAAGGGCACAGCACACGAGAGACATGAACTCTCTTCAGCAAGATCACAGCCTCCAACATATTTCAAGCAATTCCATCACATAAACCAAGCTGTTTGGGTTAGGACAAACATTCACAAGATCCTGACCCAAACAGACCACAAAATCTACATACAAAGCCAAACATGACACATGAGTAGTCCATATACTGTTCACAAATTATATTGCTTATTACATTATATCCAGTAACCTTACAACAGTCTTCAGGACACGTATACTTCAAAAAAGATAATTCTTACCATTGGTCATTCTATAAAAATAAGAAAATGTGACATGTAGTCTCACTATATCTGTGTAAAACAGTTGGTAGACGTCAAAAACTCATAAAAAAAAGCACAAGCAATCTGTAAATTTGCAAAAACGTGTGAGTGGCGCGTTTATATGGAGAAACAATTTCTTTTGCATTTGTTGTGCTGTTGCCATGGTAAAATCCCTATAGCCTAAGGGCACAGCCTCGTTTTGATTATTCTTTTTATAATCTACAAAATACAATATTTCAGTCACATAAACAGTCACATAGACACAGGGCAAGGTAAACTAAATGACACACATAAATACACACATATTTACTAATTGTACAACATAACCATAACCAGGTTTAAAGCCACCTGTGTTGAAAATCGTGGGCATGTCTCTAAGCAGGCATGTCTCACAACACAGACGAGACCTCTCCAAAGCACAAGGGCACAGCACACGAGAGACATGAACTCTCTTCAGCAAGATCACAGCCTCCAACATATTTCAAGCAATTCCATCACATGAACCAAGCTGTTTGGGTTAGTACAAACATTCACAAGATCCTGACCCAAACAGACCACAAAATCTACATACAAAGCCAAACATGATACATGAGTAGTCCATATACTGTTCACAAATTATATTGCTTATTACATTATATCCAGTAACCTTACAACAGTCTTCAGGACACGTAAACTTCAAAAAAGATTATTCTTACCATTGGTCATTCTATAAAAATAAAAAAATGTGAAATGTAGTCTCACTATACCTGTGTAAAACAGTTGGTATACGTCAAAAACTCATAAAAAAGGCACAAGCAATCTGTAAATTTGCAAAAACGTGCGAGTGGCGCGTTTATATGGAGAAACAATTTCTTTTGCATTTGTTGTGCCGTTGCCATGGTAAAATGCCTATAGCCTAAGGGCACAGCCTCGTTTTGATTATTCTTTTTATAATCTACAAAATACAATATTTCAGTCACATAAACAGACACAGGGCAAGGTAAACTAAATGACACACATAAATACACACATATTTACTAATTGTACAACATAACCATAACCAGGTTTAAAGCCACCTGTGTTGAAAATCGTGGGCATGTCTCTAAGCAGGCATGTCTCACAACACAGACGAGACCTCTCCAAAGCACAAGGGCACAGCACACGAGAGACATGAACTCTCTTCAGCAAGATCACAGCCTCCAACATATTTCAAGCAATTCCATCACATGAACCAAGCTGTTTGGGTTAGGGCAAACATTCACAAGATCCTGACCCAAACAGACCACAAAATCTACATACAAAGCCAAACATGACACATGAGTAGTCCATATACTGTTCACAAATTATATTGCTTATTACATTATATCCAGTAACCTTACAACAGTCTTCAGGACACGTAAACTTCAAAAAAGATAATTCTTACCATTGGTCATTCTATAAAAATAAAAAAATGTGAAATGTAGTCTCACTATACCTGTGTAAAACAGTTGGTAGACGTCAAAAACTCATAAAAAAGGCACAAGCAATCTGTAAATTTGCAAAAACGTGCGAGTGGCGCGTTTATGTGGAGAAACAATTTCTTTTGCATTTGTTGTGCCGTTGCCATGGTAAAATGCCTATAGCCTAAGGGCGCAGCCTCGTTTTGATTATTATAGGGCTTGAAAAGCCCTATATTGTTATTCCTTTTCTCCAAATTTCTGCAATTAATGCGGCCCGAACCGCTTAACGTACAGACTCCTTTCGAACTGCGTTTTGAAGGTCTTGGCTCTGTGTGGTGTGCTATCCGTTTTTGGAGTCGATTAGAGTTATAGATTTTATAGAGCAGATGGGAGGGGCAGATGGGGCAAAGGGGGCAGATGGAGCAGAGGGGCAGATGGGGCAGATAGAGCAGAGGGCCGTATGGGGCAGATGGAGTAGAGGGGCAAATGGGGCACATAGAGAAGATGGAGTAGATGGAGTAGATGGGGCAGATGGAGCATATACACCATATACACTACATGCACACACACACACACACACACACACACACACACAGAATTGCATATCTTTTCAAGCACTAGGTATTTCCTTCAGGAAATGCACATCTCTAGTTCTTTTTATAATCTACAAAATACAATATTTCAGTCACATAAACAGACACAGGGCAAGGTAAACTAAATGACACACATAAATACACACATATTTACTAATTGTACAACATAACCATAACCAGGTTTAAAGCCACCTGTGTTGAAAGTCGTGGGCATGTCTCTAAGCAGGCATGTCTCACAACACAGACGAGACCTCTCCAAAGCACAAGGGCACAGCACACGAGAGACATGAACTCTCTTCAGCAAGATCACAGCCTCCAACATATTTCAAGCAATTCCATCACATCAACCAAGCTGTTTGGGTTAGGACAAACATTCACAAGATCCTGACCCAAACAGACCACAAAATCTACATACAAAGCCAAACATGACACATGAGTAGTCCATATACTGTTCACAAATTATATTGCTTATTACATTATATCCAGTAACCTTACAACAGTCTTCAGGACACGTAAACTTCAAAAAAGATCATTCTTACCATTGGTCATTCTATAAAAATAAAAAAAATGTGAAATGTAGTCTCACTATATCTGTGTAAAACAGTTGGTAGACGTCAAAACTCATAAAAAAAGGCACAAGCAATCTGTAAATTTGCAAAAACGTGTGAGGGGCGCGTTTATATGGAGAAACAATTTCTTTTGCATTTGTTGTGCTGTTGCCATGGTAAAATCCCTATAGCCTAAGGGCACAGCCTCGTTTTGATTATTCTTTTTATAATCTACAAAATACAATATTTCAGTCACATAAACAGTCACATAGACACAGGGCAAGGTAAACTAAATGACACACATAAATACACACATATTTACTAATTGTACAACATAACCATAACCAGGTTTAAAGCCACCTGTGTTGAAAATCGTGGGCATGTCTCTAAGCAGGCATGTCTCACAACACAGACGAGACCTCTCCAAAGCACAAGGGCACAGCACACGAGAGACATGAACTCTCTTCAGCAAGATCACAGCCTCCAACATATTTCAAGCAATTCCATCACATGAACCAAGCTGTTTGGGTTAGTACAAACATTCACAAGATCCTGACCCAAACAGACCACAAAATCTACATACAAAGCCAAACATGATACATGAGTAGTCCATATACTGTTCACAAATTATATTGCTTATTACATTATATCCAGTAACCTTACAACAGTCTTCAGGACACGTAAACTTCAAAAAAGATTATTCTTACCATTGGTCATTCTATAAAAATAAAAAAATGTGAAATGTAGTCTCACTATACCTGTGTAAAACAGTTGGTATACGTCAAAAACTCATAAAAAAGGCACAAGCAATCTGTAAATTTGCAAAAACGTGCGAGTGGCGCGTTTATATGGAGAAACAATTTCTTTTGCATTTGTTGTGCCGTTGCCATGGTAAAATGCCTATAGCCTAAGGGCACAGCCTCGTTTTGATTATTCTTTTTATAATCTACAAAATACAATATTTCAGTCACATAAACAGACACAGGGCAAGGTAAACTAAATGACACACATAAATACACACATATTTACTAATTGTACAACATAACCATAACCAGGTTTAAAGCCACCTGTGTTGAAAATCGTGGGCATGTCTCTAAGCAGGCATGTCTCACAACACAGACGAGACCTCTCCAAAGCACAAGGGCACAGCACACGAGAGACATGAACTCTCTTCAGCAAGATCACAGCCTCCAACATATTTCAAGCAATTCCATCACATGAACCAAGCTGTTTGGGTTAGGGCAAACATTCACAAGATCCTGACCCAAACAGACCACAAAATCTACATACAAAGCCAAACATGACACATGAGTAGTCCATATACTGTTCACAAATTATATTGCTTATTACATTATATCCAGTAACCTTACAACAGTCTTCAGGACACGTAAACTTCAAAAAAGATAATTCTTACCATTGGTCATTCTATAAAAATAAAAAAATGTGAAATGTAGTCTCACTATACCTGTGTAAAACAGTTGGTAGACGTCAAAAACTCATAAAAAAGGCACAAGCAATCTGTAAATTTGCAAAAACGTGCGAGTGGCGCGTTTATGTGGAGAAACAATTTCTTTTGCATTTGTTGTGCCGTTGCCATGGTAAAATGCCTATAGCCTAAGGGCGCAGCCTCGTTTTGATTATTATAGGGCTTGAAAAGCCCTATATTGTTATTCCTTTTCTCCAAATTTCTGCAATTAATGCGGCCCGAACCGCTTAACGTACAGACTCCTTTCGAACTGCGTTTTGAAGGTCTTGGCTCTGTGTGGTGTGCTATCCGTTTTTGGAGTCGATTAGAGTTATAGATTTTATAGAGCAGATGGGAGGGGCAGATGGGGCAAAGGGGGCAGATGGAGCAGAGGGGCAGATGGGGCAGATAGAGCAGAGGGCCGTATGGGGCAGATGGAGTAGAGGGGCAAATGGGGCACATAGAGAAGATGGAGTAGATGGAGTAGATGGGGCAGATGGAGCATATACACCATATACACTACATGCACACACACACACACACACACACACACACACACACAGAATTGCATATCTTTTCAAGCACTAGGTATTTCCTTCAGGAAATGCACATCTCTAGTTCTTTTTATAATCTACAAAATACAATATTTCAGTCACATAAACAGACACAGGGCAAGGTAAACTAAATGACACACATAAATACACACATATTTACTAATTGTACAACATAACCATAACCAGGTTTAAAGCCACCTGTGTTGAAAGTCGTGGGCATGTCTCTAAGCAGGCATGTCTCACAACACAGACGAGACCTCTCCAAAGCACAAGGGCACAGCACACGAGAGACATGAACTCTCTTCAGCAAGATCACAGCCTCCAACATATTTCAAGCAATTCCATCACATCAACCAAGCTGTTTGGGTTAGGACAAACATTCACAAGATCCTGACCCAAACAGACCACAAAATCTACATACAAAGCCAAACATGACACATGAGTAGTCCATATACTGTTCACAAATTATATTGCTTATTACATTATATCCAGTAACCTTACAACAGTCTTCAGGACACGTAAACTTCAAAAAAGATCATTCTTACCATTGGTCATTCTATAAAAATAAAAAAAATGTGAAATGTAGTCTCACTATACCTGTGTAAAACAGTTGGTATACGTCAAAAACTCATAAAAAAGGCACAAGCAATCTGTAAATTTGCAAAAACGTGCGAGTGGCGCGTTTATATGGAGAAACAATTTCTTTTGCATTTGTTGTGCCGTTGCCATGGTAAAATGCCTATAGCCTAAGGGCACAGCCTCGTTTTGATTATTCTTTTTATAATCTACAAAATACAATATTTCAGTCACATAAACAGACACAGGGCAAGGTAAACTAAATGACACACATAAATACACACATATTTACTAATTGTACAACATAACCATAACCAGGTTTAAAGCCACCTGTGTTGAAAATCGTGGGCATGTCTCTAAGCAGGCATGTCTCACAACACAGACGAGACCTCTCCAAAGCACAAGGGCACAGCACACGAGAGACATGAACTCTCTTCAGCAAGATCACAGCCTCCAACATATTTCAAGCAATTCCATCACATAAACCAAGCTGTTTGGGTTAGGACAAACATTCACAAGATCCTGACCCAAACAGACCACAAAATGTACATACAAAGCCAAACATGACACATGAGTAGTCCATATACTGTTCACAAATTATATTGCTTATTACATTATATCCAGTAACCTTACAACAGTCTTCAGGACACGTAAACTTCAAAAAAGATCATTCTTACCATTGGTCATTCTATAAAAATAAGAAAATGTGAAATGTAGTCTCACTATATCTGTGTAAAACAGTTGGTAGACGTCAAAACTCATAAAAAAGGCACAAGCAATCTGTAAATTTGCAAAAACGTGTGAGTGGCGCGTTTATATGGAGAAACAATTTCTTTTGCATTTGTTGTGCTGTTGCCATGATAAAATCCCTATAGCCTAAGGGCACAGCCTCGTTTTGATTATTCTTTTTATAATCTACAAAATACAATATTTCAGTCACATAAACAGACACAGGGCAAGGTAAACTAAATGACACACATAAATACACACATATTTACTAATTGTACAACATAACCATAACCAGGTTTAAAGCCACCTGTGTTGAAAATCGTGGGCATGTCTCTAAGCAGGCATGTCTCACAACACAGACGAGACCTCTCCAAAGCACAAGGGCACAGCACACGAGAGACATGAACTCTCTTCAGCAAGATCACAGCCTCCAACATATTTCAAGCAATTCCATCACATAAACCAAGCTGTTTGGGTTAGGACAAACATTCACAAGATCCTGACCCAAACAGACCACAAAATCTACATACAAAGCCAAACATGCCACATGAGTAGTCCATATACTGTTCACAAATTATATTGCTTATTACATTATATCCAGTAACCTTACAACAGTCTTCAGGACATGTATACTTCAAAAAAGATAATTCTTACCATTGGTCATTCTATAAAAATAAAAAAATGTGAAATGTAGTCTCATTATACCTGTGTAAAACAGTTGGTATACGTCAAAAACTCATAAAAAAGGCACAAGCAATCTGTAAATTTGCAAAAACGTGCGAGTGGCGCGTTTATATGGAGAAACAATTTCTTTTGCATTTGTTGTGCCGTTGCCATGGTAAAATGCCTATAGCCTAAGGGCACAGCCTCGTTTTGATTATTCTTTTTATAATCTACAAAATACAATATTTCAGTCACATAAACAGACACAGGGCAAGGTAAACTAAATGACACACATAAATACACACATATTTACTAATTGTACAACATAACCATAACCAGGTTTAAAGCCACCTGTGTTGAAAATCGTGGGCATGTCTCTAAGCAGGCATGTCTCACAACACAGACGAGACCTCTCCAAAGCACAAGGGCACAGCACACGAGAGACATGAACTCTCTTCAGCAAGATCACAGCCTCCAACATATTTCAAGCAATTCCATCACATCAACCAAGCTGTTTGGGTTAGGACAAACATTCACAAGATCCTGACCCAAACAGACCACAAAATCTACATACAAAGCCAAACATGCCACATGAGTAGTCCATATACTGTTCACAAATTATATTGCTTATTACATTATATCCAGTAACCTTACAACAGTCTTCAGGACATGTATACTTCAAAAAAGATAATTCTTACCATTGGTCATTCTATAAAAATAAAAAAATGTGAAATGTAGTCTCATTATACCTGTGTAAAACAGTTGGTATACGTCAAAAACTCATAAAAAAGGCACAAGCAATCTGTAAATTTGCAAAAACGTGCGAGTGGCGCGTTTATATGGAGAAACAATTTCTTTTGCATTTGTTGTGCCGTTGCCATGGTAAAATGCCTATAGCCTAAGGGCACAGCCTCGTTTTGATTATTCTTTTTATAATCTACAAAATACAATATTTCAGTCACATAAACAGACACAGGGCAAGGTAAACTAAATGACACACATAAATACACACATATTTACTAATTGTACAACATAACCATAACCAGGTTTAAAGCCACCTGTGTTGAAAATCGTGGGCATGTCTCTAAGCAGGCATGTCTCACAACACAGACGAGACCTCTCCAAAGCACAAGGGCACAGCACACGAGAGACATGAACTCTCTTCAGCAAGATCACAGCCTCCAACATATTTCAAGCAATTCCATCACATCAACCAAGCTGTTTGGGTTAGGACAAACATTCACAAGATCCTGACCCAAACAGACCACAAAATGTACATACAAAGCCAAACATGACACATGAGTAGTCCATATACTGTTCACAAATTATATTGCTTATTACATTATATCCAGTAACCTTACAACAGTCTTCAGGACACGTAAACTTCAAAAAAGATCATTCTTACCATTGGTCATTCTATAAAAATAAGAAAATGTGAAATGTAGTCTCACTATATCTGTGTAAAACAGTTGGTAGACGTCAAAACTCATAAAAAAGGCACAAGCAATCTGTAAATTTGCAAAAACGTGTGAGTGGCGCGTTTATATGGAGAAACAATTTCTTTTGCATTTGTTGTGCTGTTGCCATGATAAAATCCCTATAGCCTAAGGGCACAGCCTCGTTTTGATTATTCTTTTTATAATCTACAAAATACAATATTTCAGTCACATAAACAGACACAGGGCAAGGTAAACTAAATGACACACATAAATACACACATATTTACTAATTGTACAACATAACCATAACCAGGTTTAAAGCCACCTGTGTTGAAAATCGTGGGCATGTCTCTAAGCAGGCATGTCTCACAACACAGACGAGACCTCTCCAAAGCACAAGGGCACAGCACACGAGAGACATGAACTCTCTTCAGCAAGATCACAGCCTCCAACATATTTCAAGCAATTCCATCACATAAACCAAGCTGTTTGGGTTAGGACAAACATTCACAAGATCCTGACCCAAACAGACCACAAAATCTACATACAAAGCCAAACATGACACATGAGTAGTCCATATACTGTTCACAAATTATATTGCTTATTACATTATATCCAGTAACCTTACAACAGTCTTCAGGACACGTATACTTCAAAAAAGATAATTCTTACCATTGGTCATTCTATAAAAATAAGAAAATGTGACATGTAGTCTCACTATATCTGTGTAAAACAGTTGGTAGACGTCAAAAACTCATAAAAAAAAGCACAAGCAATCTGTAAATTTGCAAAAACGTGTGAGTGGCGCGTTTATATGGAGAAACAATTTCTTTTGCATTTGTTGTGCTGTTGCCATGGTAAAATCCCTATAGCCTAAGGGCACAGCCTCGTTTTGATTATTCTTTTTATAATCTACAAAATACAATATTTCAGTCACATAAACAGTCACATAGACACAGGGCAAGGTAAACTAAATGACACACATAAATACACACATATTTACTAATTGTACAACATAACCATAACCAGGTTTAAAGCCACCTGTGTTGAAAATCGTGGGCATGTCTCTAAGCAGGCATGTCTCACAACACAGACGAGACCTCTCCAAAGCACAAGGGCACAGCACACGAGAGACATGAACTCTCTTCAGCAAGATCACAGCCTCCAACATATTTCAAGCAATTCCATCACATAAACCAAGCTGTTTGGGTTAGGACAAACATTCACAAGATCCTGACCCAAACAGACCACAAAATCTACATACAAAGCCAAACATGACACATGAGTAGTCCATATACTGTTCACAAATTATATTGCTTATTACATTATATCCAGTAACCTTACAACAGTCTTCAGGACACGTATACTTCAAAAAAGATAATTCTTACCATTGGTCATTCTATAAAAATAAGAAAATGTGACATGTAGTCTCACTATATCTGTGTAAAACAGTTGGTAGACGTCAAAAACTCATAAAAAAAAGCACAAGCAATCTGTAAATTTGCAAAAACGTGTGAGTGGCGCGTTTATATGGAGAAACAATTTCTTTTGCATTTGTTGTGCTGTTGCCATGGTAAAATCCCTATAGCCTAAGGGCACAGCCTCGTTTTGATTATTCTTTTTATAATCTACAAAATACAATATTTCAGTCACATAAACAGTCACATAGACACAGGGCAAGGTAAACTAAATGACACACATAAATACACACATATTTACTAATTGTACAACATAACCATAACCAGGTTTAAAGCCACCTGTGTTGAAAATCGTGGGCATGTCTCTAAGCAGGCATGTCTCACAACACAGACGAGACCTCTCCAAAGCACAAGGGCACAGCACACGAGAGACATGAACTCTCTTCAGCAAGATCACAGCCTCCAACATATTTCAAGCAATTCCATCACATAAACCAAGCTGTTTGGGTTAGGACAAACATTCACAAGATCCTGACCCAAACAGACCACAAAATCTACATACAAAGCCAAACATGACACATGAGTAGTCCATATACTGTTCACAAATTATATTGCTTATTACATTATATCCAGTAACCTTACAACAGTCTTCAGGACACGTATACTTCAAAAAAGATAATTCTTACCATTGGTCATTCTATAAAAATAAGAAAATGTGACATGTAGTCTCACTATATCTGTGTAAAACAGTTGGTAGACGTCAAAAACTCATAAAAAAAAGCACAAGCAATCTGTAAATTTGCAAAAACGTGTGAGTGGCGCGTTTATATGGAGAAACAATTTCTTTTGCATTTGTTGTGCTGTTGCCATGGTAAAATCCCTATAGCCTAAGGGCACAGCCTCGTTTTGATTATTCTTTTTATAATCTACAAAATACAATATTTCAGTCACATAAACAGTCACATAGACACAGGGCAAGGTAAACTAAATGACACACATAAATACACACATATTTACTAATTGTACAACATAACCATAACCAGGTTTAAAGCCACCTGTGTTGAAAATCGTGGGCATGTCTCTAAGCAGGCATGTCTCACAACACAGACGAGACCTCTCCAAAGCACAAGGGCACAGCACACGAGAGACATGAACTCTCTTCAGCAAGATCACAGCCTCCAACATATTTCAAGCAATTCCATCACATGAACCAAGCTGTTTGGGTTAGGACAAACATTCACAAGATCCTGACCCAAACAGACCACAAAATGTACATACAAAGCCAAACATGACACATGAGTAGTCCATATACTGTTCACAAATTATATTGCTTATTACATTATATCCAGTAACCTTACAACAGTCTTCAGGACACGTATACTTCAAAAAAGATCATTCTTACCATTGGTCATTCTATAAAAATAAGAAAATGTGAAATGTAGTCTCACTATACCTGTGTAAAACAGTTGGTAGACGTCAAAAACTCATAAAAAAGGCACAAGCAATCTGTAAATTTGCAAAAAAGTGCGAGTGGCGCGTTTATGTGGAGAAACAATTTCTTTTGCATTTGTTGTGCCGTTGCCATGGTAAAATGCCTATAGCCTAAGGGCGCAGCCTCGTTTTGATTATTATAGGGCTTGAAAAGCCCTATATTGTTATTCCTTTTCTCCAAATTTCTGCAATTAATGCGGCCCGAACCGCTTAACGTACAGACTCCTTTCGAACTGCGTTTTGAAGGTCTTGGCTCTGTGTGGTGTGCTATCCGTTTTTGGAGTCGATTAGAGTTATAGATTTTATAGAGCAGATGGGAGGGGCAGATGGGGCAAAGGGGGCAGATGGAGCAGAGGGGCAGATGGGGCAGATAGAGCAGAGGGCCGTATGGGGCAGATGGAGTAGAGGGGCAAATGGGGCACATAGAGAAGATGGAGTAGATGGAGTAGATGGGGCAGATGGAGCATATACACCATATACACTACATGCACACACACACACACACACACACACAGACTTGCATCTCTTTTCAAGCACTATGTATTTCCTTCAGGAAATGCACATCTCTAGTTCTTTTTATAATCTACAAAATACAATATTTCAGTCACATAAACAGACACAGGGCAAGGTAAACTAAATGACACACATAAATACACACATATTTACTAATTGTACAACATAACCATAACCAGGTTTAAAGCCACCTGTGTTGAAAATCGTGGGCATGTCTCTAAGCAGGCATGTCTCACAACACAGACGAGACCTCTCCAAAGCACAAGGGCACAGCACACGAGAGACATGAACTCTCTTCAGCAAGATCACAGCCTCCAACATATTTCAAGCAATTCCATCACATAAACCAAGCTGTTTGGGTTAGGACAAACATTCACAAGATCCTGACCCAAACAGACCACAAAATCTACATACAAAGCCAAACATGACACATGAGTAGTCCATATACTGTTCACAAATTATATTGCTTATTACATTATATCCAGTAACCTTACAACAGTCTTCAGGACACGTATACTTCAAAAAAGATCATTCTTACCATTGGTCATTCTATAAAAATAAGAAAATGTGACATGTAGTCTCACTATATCTGTGTAAAACAGTTGGTAGACGTCAAAAACTCATAAAAAAAAGCACAAGCAATCTGTAAATTTGCAAAAACGTGTGAGTGGCGCGTTTATATGGAGAAACAATTTCTTTTGCATTTGTTGTGCTGTTGAAATGGTAAAATCCCTATAGCCTAAGGGCACAGCCTCGTTTTGATTATTCTTTTTATAATCTACAAAATACAATATTTCAGTCACATAAACAGTCACATAGACACAGGGCAAGGTAAACTAAATGACACACATAAATACACACATATTTACTAATTGTACAACATAACCATAACCAGGTTTAAAGCCACCTGTGTTGAAAATCGTGGGCATGTCTCTAAGCAGGCATGTCTCACAACACAGACGAGACCTCTCCAAAGCACAAGGGCACAGCACACGAGAGACATGAACTCTCTTCAGCAAGATCACAGCCTCCAACATATTTCAAGCAATTCCATCACATAAACCAAGCTGTTTGGGTTAGGACAAACATTCACAAGATCCTGACCCAAACAGACCACAAAATCTACATACAAAGCCAAACATGACACATGAGTAGTCCATATACTGTTCACAAATTATATTGCTTATTACATTATATCCAGTAACCTTACAACAGTCTTCAGGACACGTATACTTCAAAAAAGATAATTCTTACCATTGGTCATTCTATAAAAATAAGAAAATGTGACATGTAGTCTCACTATATCTGTGTAAAACAGTTGGTAGACGTCAAAAACTCATAAAAAAAAGCACAAGCAATCTGTAAATTTGCAAAAACGTGTGAGTGGCGCGTTTATATGGAGAAACAATTTCTTTTGCATTTGTTGTGCTGTTGCCATGGTAAAATCCCTATAGCCTAAGGGCACAGCCTCGTTTTGATTATTCTTTTTATAATCTACAAAATACAATATTTCAGTCACATAAACAGTCACATAGACACAGGGCAAGGTAAACTAAATGACACACATAAATACACACATATTTACTAATTGTACAACATAACCATAACCAGGTTTAAAGCCACCTGTGTTGAAAATCGTGGGCATGTCTCTAAGCAGGCATGTCTCACAACACAGACGAGACCTCTCCAAAGCACAAGGGCACAGCACACGAGAGACATGAACTCTCTTCAGCAAGATCACAGCCTCCAACATATTTCAAGCAATTCCATCACATAAACCAAGCTGTTTGGGTTAGGACAAACATTCACAAGATCCTGACCCAAACAGACCACAAAATCTACATACAAAGCCAAACATGACACATGAGTAGTCCATATACTGTTCACAAATTATATTGCTTATTACATTATATCCAGTAACCTTACAACAGTCTTCAGGACACGTATACTTCAAAAAAGATAATTCTTACCATTGGTCATTCTATAAAAATAAGAAAATGTGACATGTAGTCTCACTATATCTGTGTAAAACAGTTGGTAGACGTCAAAAACTCATAAAAAAAAGCACAAGCAATCTGTAAATTTGCAAAAACGTGTGAGTGGCGCGTTTATATGGAGAAACAATTTCTTTTGCATTTGTTGTGCTGTTGCCATGGTAAAATCCCTATAGCCTAAGGGCACAGCCTCGTTTTGATTATTCTTTTTATAATCTACAAAATACAATATTTCAGTCACATAAACAGTCACATAGACACAGGGCAAGGTAAACTAAATGACACACATAAATACACACATATTTACTAATTGTACAACATAACCATAACCAGGTTTAAAGCCACCTGTGTTGAAAATCGTGGGCATGTCTCTAAGCAGGCATGTCTCACAACACAGACGAGACCTCTCCAAAGCACAAGGGCACAGCACACGAGAGACATGAACTCTCTTCAGCAAGATCACAGCCTCCAACATATTTCAAGCAATTCCATCACATAAACCAAGCTGTTTGGGTTAGGACAAACATTCACAAGATCCTGACCCAAACAGACCACAAAATCTACATACAAAGCCAAACATGACACATGAGTAGTCCATATACTGTTCACAAATTATATTGCTTATTACATTATATCCAGTAACCTTACAACAGTCTTCAGGACACGTAAACTTCAAAAAAGATCATTCTTACCATTGGTCATTCTATAAAAATAAGAAAATGTGAAATGTAGTCTCACTATATCTGTGTAAAACAGTTGGTAGACGTCAAAACTCATAAAAAAGGCACAAGCAATCTGTAAATTTGCAAAAACGTGTGAGTGGCGCGTTTATATGGAGAAACAATTTCTTTTGCATTTGTTGTGCTGTTGCCATGGTAAAATCCCTATAGCCTAAGGGCACAGCCTCGTTTTGATTATTCTTTTTATAATCTACAAAATACAATATTTCAGTCACATAAACAGTCACATAGACACAGGGCAAGGTAAACTAAATGACACACATAAATACACACATATTTACTAATTGTACAACATAACCATAACTAGGTTTAAAGCCACCTGTGTTGAAAATCGTGGGCATGTCCACGGACGTAATTTTGGGGGGGGACGGGGGGGACATGTCCCCCCCACTTTTTCAAAAGCCGGTTTTGGGCCCCCCCCAGTTTTTACGGTTAAAACCAAATATTTAAATAGCGACGAATCCATGTCCCCCCACTTTTGAAATCAAAATTACGTCCATGGGCATGTCTCTAAGCAGGCATGTCTCACAACACAGACGAGACCTCTCCAAAGCACAAGGGCACAGCACACGAGAGACATGAACTCTCTTCAGCAAGATCACAGCCTCCAACATATTTCAAGCAATTCCATCACATAAACCAAGCTGTTTGGGTTAGGACAAACATTCACAAGATCCTGACCCAAACAGACCACAAAATCTACATACAAAGCCAAACATGACACATGAGTAGTCCATATACTGTTCACAAATTATATTGCTTATTACATTATATCCAGTAACCTTACAACAGTCTTCAGGACACGTATACTTCAAAAAAGATCATTCTTACCATTGGTCATTCTATAAAAATAAGAAAATGTGACATGTAGTCTCACTATATCTGTGTAAAACAGTTGGTAGACGTCAAAAACTCATAAAAAAAAGCACAAGCAATCTGTAAATTTGCAAAAACGTGTGAGTGGCGCGTTTATATGGAGAAACAATTTCTTTTGCATTTGTTGTGCTGTTGCCATGGTAAAATCCCTATAGCCTAAGGGCACAGCCTCGTTTTGATTATTCTTTTTATAATCTACAAAATACAATATTTCAGTCACATAAACAGTCACATAGACACAGGGCAAGGTAAACTAAATGACACACATAAATACACACATATTTACTAATTGTACAACATAACCATAACCAGGTTTAAAGCCACCTGTGTTGAAAATCGTGGGCATGTCTCTAAGCAGGCATGTCTCACAACACAGACGAGACCTCTGCAAAGCACAAGGGCACAGCACACGAGAGACATGAACTCTCTTCAGCAAGATCACAGCCTCCAACATATTTCAAGCAATTCCATCACATAAACCAAGCTGTTTGGGTTAGGACAAACATTCACAAGATCCTGACACAAACAGACCACAAAATCTACATACAAAGCCAAACATGACACATGAGTAGTCCATATACTGTTCACAAATTATATTGCTTATTACATTATATCCAGTAACCTTACAACAGTCTTCAGGACACGTATACTTCAAAAAAGATCATTCTTACCATTGGTCATTCTATAAAAATAAGAAAATGTGAAATGTAGTCTCACTATACCTGTGTAAAACAGTTGGTAGACGTCAAAAACTCATAAAAAAGGCACAAGCAATCTGTAAATTTGCAAAAACGTGCGAGTGGCGCGTTTATGTGGAGAAACAATTTCTTTTGCATTTGTTGTGCCGTTGCCATGGTAAAATGCCTATAGCCTAAGGGCACAGCCTCGTTTTGATTATTATAGGGCTTGAAAAGCCCTATATTGTTATTCCTTTTCTCCAAATTTCTGCAATTAATGCGGCCCGAACCGCTTAACGTACAGACTCCTTTCGAACTGCGTTTTGAAGGTCTTGGCTCTGTGTGGTGTGCTATCCGTTTTTGGAGTCGATTAGAGTTATAGATTTTATAGAGCAGATGGGAGGGGCAGATGGGGCAAAGGGGGCAGATGGAGCAGAGGGGCAGATGGGGCAGATAGAGCAGAGGGCCGTATGGGGCAGATGGAGTAGAGGGGCAAATGGGGCACATAGAGAAGATGGAGTAGATGGAGTAGATGGGGCAGATGGAGCATATACACCATATACACTACATGCACACACAACACACACACACACACACACACACACACACACACACACACAGACTTGCATCTCTTTTCAAGCACTATGTATTTCCTTCAGGAAATGCACATCTCTAGTTCCTTCTTATAATCTACAAAATACAATATTTCAGTCACATAAACAGACACAGGGCAAGGTAAACTAAATGACACACATAAATACACACATATTTACTAATTGTACAACATAACCATAACCAGGTTTAAAGCCACCTGTGTTGAAAATCGTGGGCATGTCTCTAAGCAGGCATGTCTCACAACACAGACGAGACCTCTCCAAAGCACAAGGGCACAGCACACGAGAGACATGAACTCTCTTCAGCAAGATCACAGCCTCCAACATATTTCAAGCAATTCCATCACATAAACCAAGCTGTTTGGGTTAGGACAAACATTCACAAGATCCTGACCCAAACAGACCACAAAATCTACATACAAAGCCAAACATGACACATGAGTAGTCCATATACTGTTCACAAATTATATTGCTTATTACATTATATCCAGTAACCTTACAACAGTCTTCAGGACACGTAAACTTCAAAAAAGATCATTCTTACCATTGGTCATTCTATAAAAATAAGAAAATGTGAAATGTAGTCTCACTATATCTGTGTAAAACAGTTGGTAGACGTCAAAACTCATAAAAAAGGCACAAGCAATCTGTAAATTTGCAAAAACGTGTGAGTGGCGCGTTTATATGGAGAAACAATTTCTTTTGCATTTGTTGTGCTGTTGCCATGGTAAAATCCCTATAGCCTAAGGGCACAGCCTCGTTTTGATTATTCTTTTTATAATCTACAAAATACAATATTTCAGTCACATAAACAGTCACATAGACACAGGGCAAGGTAAACTAAATGACACACATAAATACACACATATTTACTAATTGTACAACATAACCATAACTAGGTTTAAAGCCACCTGTGTTGAAAATCGTGGGCATGTCCACGGACGTAATTTTGGGGGGGGACGGGGGGGACATGTCCCCCCCACTTTTTCAAAAGCCGGTTTTGGGCCCCCCCCAGTTTTTACGGTTAAAACCAAATATTTAAATAGCGACGAATCCATGTCCCCCCACTTTTGAAATCAAAATTACGTCCATGGGCATGTCTCTAAGCAGGCATGTCTCACAACACAGACGAGACCTCTCCAAAGCACAAGGGCACAGCACACGAGAGACATGAACTCTCTTCAGCAAGATCACAGCCTCCAACATATTTCAAGCAATTCCATCACATAAACCAAGCTGTTTGGGTTAGGACAAACATTCACAAGATCCTGACCCAAACAGACCACAAAATCTACATACAAAGCCAAACATGACACATGAGTAGTCCATATACTGTTCACAAATTATATTGCTTATTACATTATATCCAGTAACCTTACAACAGTCTTCAGGACACGTATACTTCAAAAAAGATCATTCTTACCATTGGTCATTCTATAAAAATAAGAAAATGTGACATGTAGTCTCACTATATCTGTGTAAAACAGTTGGTAGACGTCAAAAACTCATAAAAAAAAGCACAAGCAATCTGTAAATTTGCAAAAACGTGTGAGTGGCGCGTTTATATGGAGAAACAATTTCTTTTGCATTTGTTGTGCTGTTGCCATGGTAAAATCCCTATAGCCTAAGGGCACAGCCTCGTTTTGATTATTCTTTTTATAATCTACAAAATACAATATTTCAGTCACATAAACAGTCACATAGACACAGGGCAAGGTAAACTAAATGACACACATAAATACACACATATTTACTAATTGTACAACATAACCATAACCAGGTTTAAAGCCACCTGTGTTGAAAATCGTGGGCATGTCTCTAAGCAGGCATGTCTCACAACACAGACGAGACCTCTCCAAAGCACAAGGGCACAGCACACGAGAGACATGAACTCTCTTCAGCAAGATCACAGCCTCCAACGTATTTCAAGCAATTCCATCACATGAACCAAGCTGTTTGGGTTAGGGCAAACATTCACAAGATCCTGACCCAAACAGACCACAAAATCTACATACAAAGCCAAACATGACACATGAGTAGTCCATATACTGTTCACAAATTATATTGCTTATTACATTATATCCAGTAACCTTGCAACAGTCTTCAGGACACGTAAACTTCAAAAAAGATAATTCTTACCATTGGTCATTCTATAAAAATAAAAAAATGTGAAATGTAGTCTCACTATACCTGTGTAAAACAGTTGGTAGACGTCAAAAACTCATAAAAAAGGCACAAGCAATCTGTAAATTTGCAAAAACGTGCGAGTGGCGCGTTTATGTGGAGAAACAATTTCTTTTGCATTTGTTGTGCCGTTGCCATGGTAAAATGCCTATAGCCTAAGGGCGCAGCCTCGTTTTGATTATTATAGGGCTTGAAAAGCCCTATATTGTTATTCCTTTTCTCCAAATTTCTGCAATTAATGCGGCCCGAACCGCTTAACGTACAGACTCCTTTCGAACTGCGTTTTGAAGGTCTTGGCTCTGTGTGGTGTGCTATCCGTTTTTGGAGTCGATTAGAGTTATAGATTTTATAGAGCAGATGGGAGGGGCAGATGGGGCAAAGGGGGCAGATGGAGCAGAGGGGCAGATGGGGCAGATAGAGCAGAGGGCCGTATGGGGCAGATGGAGTAGAGGGGCAAATGGGGCACATAGAGAAGATGGAGTAGATGGAGTAGATGGGGCAGATGGAGCATATACACCATATACACTACATGCACACACACACACACACACACACACACACACACACACACACAGACTTGCATCTCTTTTCAAGCACTATGTATTTCCTTCAGGAAATGCACATCTCTAGTTCTTTTTATAATCTACAAAATACAATATTTCAGTCACATAAACAGACACAGGGCAAGGTAAACTAAATGACACACATAAATACACACATATTTACTAATTGTACAACATAACCATAACCAGGTTTAAAGCCACCTGTGTTGAAAATCGTGGGCATGTCTCTAAGCAGGCATGTCTCACAACACAGACGAGACCTCTCCAAAGCACAAGGGCACAGCACACGAGAGACATGAACTCTCTTCAGCAAGATCACAGCCTCCAACATATTTCAAGCAATTCCATCACATAAACCAAGCTGTTTGGGTTAGGACAAACATTCACAAGATCCTGACCCAAACAGACCACAAAATGTACATACAAAGCCAAACATGACACATGAGTAGTCCATATACTGTTCACAAATTATATTGCTTATTACATTATATCCATTAACCTTACAACAGTCTTCAGGACACGTATACTTCAAAAAAGATCATTCTTACCATTGGTCATTCTATAAAAATAAGAAAATGTGAAATGTAGTCTCACTATACCTGTGTAAAACAGTTGGTAGACGTCAAAAACTCATAAAAAAGGCACAAGCAATCTGTAAATTTGCAAAAACGTGCGAGTGGCGCGTTTATGTGGAGAAACAATTTCTTTTGCATTTGTTGTGCCGTTGCCATGGTAAAATGCCTATAGCCTAAGGGCACAGCCTCGTTTTGATTATTATAGGGCTTGAAAAGCCCTATATTGTTATTCCTTTTCTCCAAATTTCTGCAATTAATGCGGCCCGAACCGCTTAACGTACAGACTCCTTTCGAACTGCGTTTTGAAGGTCTTGGCTCTGTGTGGTGTGCTATCCGTTTTTGGAGTCGATTAGAGTTATAGATTTTATAGAGCAGATGGGAGGGGCAGATGGGGCAAAGGGGGCAGATGGAGCAGAGGGGCAGATGGGGCAGATAGAGCAGAGGGCCGTATGGGGCAGATGGAGTAGAGGGGCAAATGGGGCACATAGAGAAGATGGAGTAGATGGAGTAGATGGGGCAGATGGAGCATATACACCATATACACTACATGCACACACACACACACACACACACACACACACACACACACACACACACACACACACACACAGACTTGCATCTCTTTTCAAGCACTATGTATTTCCTTCAGGAAATGCACATCTCTAGTTCCTTCTTATAATCTACAAAATACAATATTTCAGTCACATAAACAGACACAGGGCAAGGTAAACTAAATGACACACATAAATACACACATATTTACTAATTGTACAACATAACCATAACCAGGTTTAAAGCCACCTGTGTTGAAAAATGTGGGCATGTCTCTAAGCAGGCATGTCTCACAACACAGACGAGACCTCTCCAAAGCACAAGGGCACAGCACACGAGAGACATGAACTCTCTTCAGCAAGATCACAGCCTCCAACATATTTCAAGCAATTCCATCACATAAACCAAGCTGTTTGGGTTAGGACAAACATTCACAAGATCCTGACCCAAACAGACCACAAAATGTACATACAAAGCCAAACATGACACATGAGTAGTCCATATACTGTTCACAAATTATATTGCTTATTACATTATATCCAGTAACCTTACAACAGTCTTCAGGACACGTAAACTTCAAAAAAGATCATTCTTACCATTGGTCATTCTATAAAAATAAGAAAATGTGAAATGTAGTCTCACTATATCTGTGTAAAACAGTTGGTAGACGTCAAAACTCATAAAAAAGGCACAAGCAATCTGTAAATTAGCAAAAACGTGTGAGTGGCGCGTTTATATGGAGAAACAATTTCTTTTGCATTTGTTGTGCTGTTGCCATGGTAAAATCCCTATAGCCTAAGGGCACAGCCTCGTTTTGATTATTCTTTTTATAATCTACAAAATACAATATTTCAGTCACATAAACAGTCACATAGACACAGGGCAAGGTAAACTAAATGACACACATAAATACACACATATTTACTAATTGTACAACATAACCATAACCAGGTTTAAAGCCACCTGTGTTGAAAATTGTGGGCATGTCTCTAAGCAGGCATGTCTCACAACACAGACGAGACCTCTGCAAAGCACAAGGGCACAGCACACGAGAGACATGAACTCTCTTCAGCAAGATCACAGCCTCCAACATATTTCAAGCAATTCCATCACATAAACCAAGCTGTTTGGGTTAGGACAAACATTCACGAGATCCTGACCCAAACAGACCACAAAATCTACATACAAAGCCAAACATGCCACATGAGTAGTCCATATACTGTTCACAAATTATATTGCTTATTACATTATATCCAGTAACCTTACAACAGTCTTCAGGACATGTATACTTCAAAAAAGATAATTCTTACCATTGGTCATTCTATAAAAATTAAAAAATGTGAAATGTAGTCTCACTATACCTGTGTAAAACAGTTGGTATACGTCAAAAACTCATAAAAAAGGCACAAGCAATCTGTAAATTTGCAAAAACGTGCGAGTGGCGCGTTTATATGGAGAAACAATTTCTTTTGCATTTGTTGTGCCGTTGCCATGGTAAAATGCCTATAGCCTAAGGGCACAGCCTCGTTTTGATTATTATAGGGCTTGAAAAGCCCTATATTGTTATTCCTTTTCTCCAAATTTCTGCAATTAATGCGGCCCGAACCGCTTAACGTACAGACTCCGTTCGAACTGCGTTTTGAAGGTCTTGGCTCTGTGTGGTGTGCTATCCGTTTTTGGAGTAGATTAGAGTTATAGATTTTAATAGAATTGAGTTTAAAAATGAAAAATGGCCCAATTAAAATGTATGGTGGAATGTTCAGAATTTCAAATCATCACTGCCAATTAGAGTGTGAGCTGGCATAAAAAATGATCAAAACGTTCTTGGATAAACTGCTGTAAAATCCTTACACCTTGACCTAGAAGCTCCATTTAAATTTTAAATGGGAGAGAAACTTGTCCTTTCTGGCACGCCGAGATATCTAATCATTTGATCAATTCGTTTTAGAGTTATGAGCATTTGTTTGGCACCAGACACAGAAAACTACCCCATTGGCCCCCATATAAATGTATGAGAATCAGAATCAGCTTTGTTGAGATTTTTGTGTATATTTAACTTGTCATAAATCAGTCATTTTAGGGTCAAACCACACAAAAATATATCAAAATCATCAGCAAGGGGTCCTCTCCCACACAATCTCTTCGGTGAAGCGATAGGTTAAATGGGTCCCGAACTACGACCGTTTGTTCGGAGGGTGCAAATCACATAAAACAAGGCTTCTCCACTCAGAGTGGCAGAGACAGTGTCAGTTATTTTTGAATGTCTCTCCCCTTACCCCACACACGCACGCACACACACATGCATCTCTCTCATACCCACTCCACACAGTCACACACACACATATACACCACACACACACACACACACATACATACATGCAGATGGGGCAGATGGAGCAGAGGGAAAGATGGGGCAGAAGGAGCAGAGGGTCAGCTGGAGCAGAGGGGCAGATGGAGCAGAGGGGCTGATGGGGCATATGGAGCAGAGGGGCAGATGGGCCAGATGGAGCAGAGGGGTAGATGGAGCAGAGGGGTAGATGGAGCAGAGGGGCAGCTAGAGCAGAGGGGCTGATGGGCCAGATGGAGCAGATGGGGCAGATGGAGCAGAGGGGTAGATGAAGCAGAGGGGCAGCTAGAGCAGAGGGGCAGATGGAACAGAGGGGCAGCTAGAGCAGAGGGGCAAATGGAGCAGAGGGGCAGATGGAACAGAGTGGCAGATGGAGCAGAGGGGTAGATGGAGCAGAGGGGCAGATGGAGCAGAGGGGTAGATGGAGCAGAGGGGCTGATGGGCCAGATGGAGCAGATGGGGCAGATGGAGCAGAGGGACAGATGGGCCAGATGGAGCAGAGGGGTAGATGGAGCAGAGGGGCAGATGGGGCAGATGGAGCAGAGGGGCAGATGGGGCAGATGGGGCAGATGGAGAAGAGGGGCAGATGGAGCAGAGGGGCAGATGAGGGTGAGGGGCAAATGGGGCAGATAGAGCAGATGGAGCAGAGGGGCAGATGAGGGTGAGAGGCAAATGGGGCAGATAGAGCAGATGGGAGGGGCAGATGGGGCAAAGGGGGCAGATGGAGCAGAGGGGTAGATGGAGCAGAGGGGCAGATAGAGCAGAGGGCCGTATGGGGCAGATGGAGTAGAGGGGCAAATGGGGCACATAGAGAAGATGGAGTAGATGGAGTAGATGGGGCAGATGGAGCATAGACACCATATACACTACATGCACACACACACACACACACACACACAGACTTGCATCTCTTTTCAAGCACTATGTATTTCCTTCAGGAAATGCACATCTCTAGTTCTTTTTATAATCTACAAAATACAATATTTTAGTCACATAAACAGACACAGGGCAAGGTAAACTAAATGACACACATAAATACACACATATTTACTAATTGTACAACATAACCATAACCAGGTTTAAAGCCACCTGTGTTGAAAATCGTGGGCATGTCTCTAAGCAGGCATGTCTCACAACACAGACGAGACCTCTCCAAAGCACAAGGGCACAGCACACGAGAGACATGAACTCTCTTCAGCAAGATCACAGCCTCCAACATATTTCAAGCAATTCCATCACATCAACCAAGCTGTTTGGGTTAGGACAAACATTCACAAGATCCTGACCCAAACAGACCACAAAATGTACATACAAAGCCAAACATGACACATGAGTAGTCCATATACTGTTCACAAATTATATTGCTTATTACATTATATCCAGTAACCTTACAACAGTCTTCAGGACATGTAAACTTCAAAAAAGATCATTCTTACCATTGGTCATTCTATAAAAATAAAAAAATGTGAAATGTAGTCTCACTATACCTGTGTAAAACAGTTGGTATACGTCAAAAACTCATAAAAAAGGCACAAGCAATCTGTAAATTTGCAAAAACGTGCAAGTGGCGCGTTTATATGGAGAAACAATTTCTTTTGCATTTGTTGTGCTGTTGCCATGGTAAAATGCCTATAGCCTAAGGGCACAGCCTCGTTTTGATTATTCTTTTTATAATCTACAAAATACAATATTTCAGTCACATAAACAGTCACATAGACACAGGGCAAGGTAAACTAAATGACACACATAAATACACACATATTTACTAATTGTACAACATAACCATAACCAGGTTTAAAGCCACCTGTGTTGAAAATCGTGGGCATGTCTCTAAGCAGGCATGTCTCACAACACAGACGAGACCTCTCCAAAGCACAAGGGCACAGCACACGAGAGACATGAACTCTCTTCAGCAAGATCACAGCCTCCAACATATTTCAAGCAATTCCATCACATAAACCAAGCTGTTTGGGTTAGGACAAACATTCACAAGATCCTGACCCAAACAGACCACAAAATCTACATACAAAGCCAAACATGACACATGAGTAGTCCATATACTGTTCACAAATTATATTGCTTATTACATTATATCCAGTAACCTTATAACAGTCTTCAGGACATGTATACTTTAAAAAAGATAATTCTTACCATTGGTCATTTTATAAAAATAAAAAATGTGAAATGTAGTCTCACTATACCTGTGTAAAACAGTTGGTAGACGTCAAAAACTCATAAAAAAGGCACAAGCAATCTGTAAATTTGCAAAAACGTGCGAGTGGCGCGTTTATATGGAGAAACAATTTCTTTTGGATTTGTTGTTCTGTTGCCATGGTAAAATGCCTATAGCCTAAGGGCACCGCCTCGTTTTGACTATTATAGGGCTTGAAAAGCTCTATATTGTTATTCCTTTTCTCCAAATTTCTGCAATTAATGCGGCCCGAACCGCTTAACGTACAGACTCCTTTCGAACTGCGTTTTGAAGGTCTTGGCTCTGTGTGGTGTGCTATCCGTTTTTGGAGTCGATTAGAGTTATAGATTTTATAGAGCAGATGGGAGGGGCAGATGGGGCAAAGGGGGCAGATGGAGCAGAGGGGCAGATGGGGCAGATAGAGCAGAGGGCCGTATGGGGCAGATGGAGTAGAGGGGCAAATGGGGCACATAGAGAAGATGGAGTAGATGGAGTAGATGGGGCAGATGGAGCATATACACCATATACACTACATGCACACACACACACACACACACACACACACACACACACACACACACACAGACTTGCATCTCTTTTCAAGCACTATGTATTTCCTTCAGGAAATGCACATCTCTAGTTCCTTCTTATAATCTACAAAATACAATATTTCAGTCACATAAACAGACACAGGGCAAGGTAAACTAAATGACACACATAAATACACACATATTTACTAATTGTACAACATAACCATAACCAGGTTTAAAGCCACCTGTGTTGAAAATTGTGGGCATGTCTCTAAGCAGGCATGTCTCACAACACAGACGAGATCTCTCCAAAGCACAAGGGCACAGCACACGAGAGACATGAACTCTCTTCAGCAAGATCACAGCCTCCAACATATTTCAAGCAATTCCATCACATAAACCAAGCTGTTTGGGTTAGGACAAACATTCACAAGATCCTGACCCAAACAGACCACAAAATGTACATACAAAGCCAAACATGACACATGAGTAGTCCATATACTGTTCACAAATTATATTGCTTATTACATTATATCCAGTAACCTTACAACAGTCTTCAGGACACGTAAACTTCAAAAAAGATCATTCTTACCATTGGTCATTCTATAAAAATAAGAAAATGTGAAATGTAGTCTCACTATATCTGTGTAAAACAGTTGGTAGACGTCAAAACTCATAAAAAAGGCACAAGCAATCTGTAAATTAGCAAAAACGTGTGAGTGGCGCGTTTATATGGAGAAACAATTTCTTTTGCATTTGTTGTGCTGTTGCCATGGTAAAATCCCTATAGCCTAAGGGCACAGCCTCGTTTTGATTATTCTTTTTATAATCTACAAAATACAATATTTCAGTCACATAAACAGTCACATAGACACATGGCAAGGTAAACTAAATGACACACATAAATACACACATATTTACTAATTGTACAACATAACCATAACCAGGTTTAAAGCCACCTGTGTTGAAAATCGTGGGCATGTCTCTAAGCAGGCATGTCTCACAACACAGACGAGACCTCTCCAAAGCACAAGGGCACAGCACACGAGAGACATGAACTCTCTTCAACAAGATCACAGCCTCCAACATATTTCAAGCAATTCCATCACATAAACCAAGCTGTTTGGGTTAGGACAAACATTCACGAGATCCTGACCCAAACAGACCACAAAATCTACATACAAAGCCAAACATGCCACATGAGTAGTCCATATACTGTTCACAAATTATATTGCTTATTACATTATATCCAGTAACCTTACAACAGTCTTCAGGACATGTATACTTCAAAAAAGATAATTCTTACCATTGGTCATTCTATAAAAATTAAAAAATGTGAAATGTAGTCTCACTATACCTGTGTAAAACAGTTGGTATACGTCAAAAACTCATAAAAAAGGCACAAGCAATCTGTAAATTTGCAAAAACGTGCGAGTGGCGCGTTTATATGGAGAAACAATTTCTTTTGCATTTGTTGTGCCGTTGCCATGGTAAAATGCCTATAGCCTAAGGGCACAGCCTCGTTTTGATTATTATAGGGCTTGAAAAGCCCTATATTGTTATTCCTTTTCTCCAAATTTCTGCAATTAATGCGGCCCGAACCGCTTAACGTACAGACTCCGTTCGAACTGCGTTTTGAAGGTCTTGGCTCTGTGTGGTGTGCTATCCGTTTTTGGAGTAGATTAGAGTTATAGATTTTAATAGAATTGAGTTTAAAAATGAAAAATGGCCCAATTAAAATGTATGGTGGAATGTTCAGAATTTCAAATCATCACTGCCAATTAGAGTGTGAGCTGGCATAAAAAATGATCAAAACGTTCTTGGATAAACTGCTGTAAAATCCTTACACCTTGACCTAGAAGCTCCATTTAAATTTTAAATGGGAGAGAAACTTGTCCTTTCTGGCACGCCGAGATATCTAATCATTTGATCAATTCGTTTTAGAGTTATGAGCATTTGTTTGGCACCAGACACAGAAAACTACCCCATTGGCCCCCATATAAATGTATGAGAATCAGAATCAGCTTTGTTGAGATTTTTGTGTATATTTAACTTGTCATAAATCAGTCATTTTAGGGTCAAACCACACAAAAATATATCAAAATCATCAGCAAGGGGTCCTCTCCCACACAATCTCTTCGGTGAAGCGATAGGTTAAATGGGTCCCGAACTACGACCGTTTGTTCGGAGGGTGCAAATCACATAAAACAAGGCTTCTCCACTCAGAGTGGCAGAGACAGTGTCAGTTATTTTTGAATGTCTCTCCCCTTACCCCACACACGCACGCACACACACATGCATCTCTCTCATACCCACTCCACACAGTCACACACACATATACACCACACACACACACACACACATACATACATGCAGATGGGGCAGATGGAGCAGAGGGAAAGATGGGGCAGAAGGAGCAGAGGGTCAGCTGGAGCAGAGGGGCAGATGGAGCAGAGGGGCTGATGGGGCATATGGAGCAAAGGGGCAGATGGGCCAGATGGAGCAGAGGGGTAGATGGGCCAGATGGAGCAGAGGGGTAGATGGAGCAGAGGGGTAGATGGAGCAGAGGGGCAGCTAGAGCAGAGGGGCTGATGGGCCAGATGGAGCAGATGGGGCAGATGGAGCAGAGGGGTAGATGAAGCAGAGGGGCAGCTAGAGCAGAGGGGCAGATGGAACAGAGGGGCAGCTAGAGCAGAGGGGCAAATGGAGCAGAGGGGCAGATGGAACAGAGTGGCAGATGGAGCAGAGGGGTAGATGGAGCAGAGGGGCAGATGGAGCAGAGGGGTAGATGGAGCAGAGGGGCTGATGGGCCAGATGGAGCAGATGGGGCAGATGGAGCAGAGGGACAGATGGGCCAGATGGAGCAGAGGGGTAGATGGAGCAGAGGGGCAGATGGGGCAGATGGAGCAGAGGGGCAGATGGGGCAGATGGAGAAGAGGGGCAGATGGAGCAGAGGGGCAGATGAGGGTGAGGGGCAAATGGGGCAGATAGAGCAGATGGAGCAGAGGGGCAGATGAGGGTGAGAGGCAAATGGGGCAGATAGAGCAGATGGGAGGGGCAGATGGGGCAAAGGGGGCAGATGGAGCAGAGGGGTAGATGGAGCAGAGGGGCAGATAGAGCAGAGGGCCGTATGGGGCAGATGGAGTAGAGGGGCAAATGGGGCACATAGAGAAGATGGAGTAGATGGAGTAGATGGGGCAGATGGAGCATAGACACCATATACACTACATGCACACACACACACACACACACACACAGACTTGCATCTCTTTTCAAGCACTATGTATTTCCTTCAGGAAATGCACATCTCTAGTTCTTTTTATAATCTACAAAATACAATATTTCAGTCACATAAACAGACACAGGGCAAGGTAAACTAAATGACACACATAAATACACACATATTTACTAATTGTACAACATAACCATAACCAGGTTTAAAGCCACCTGTGTTGAAAATTGTGGGCATGTCTCTAAGCAGGCATGTCTCACAACACAGACGAGACCTCTCCAAAGCACAAGGGCACAGCACACGAGAGACATGAACTCTCTTCAGCAAGATCACAGCCTCCAACATATTTCAAGCAATTCCATCACATAAACCAAGCTGTTTGGGTTAGGACAAACATTCACAAGATCCTGACCCAAACAGACCACAAAATGTACATACAAAGCCAAACATGACACATGAGTAGTCCATATACTGTTCACAAATTATATTGCTTATTACATTATATCCAGTAACCTTACAACAGTCTTCAGGACACGTAAACTTCAAAAAAGATCATTCTTACCATTGGTCATTCTATAAAAATAAGAAAATGTGAAATGTAGTCTCACTATATCTGTGTAAAACAGTTGGTAGACGTCAAAACTCATAAAAAAGGCACAAGCAATCTGTAAATTAGCAAAAACGTGTGAGTGGCGCGTTTATATGGAGAAACAATTTCTTTTGCATTTGTTGTGCTGTTGCCATGGTAAAATCCCTATAGCCTAAGGGCACAGCCTCGTTTTGATTATTCTTTTTATAATCTACAAAATACAATATTTCAGTCACATAAACAGTCACATAGACACAGGGCAAGGTAAACTAAATGACACACATAAATACACACATATTTACTAATTGTACAACATAACCATAACCAGGTTTAAAGCCACCTGTGTTGAAAATCGTGGGCATATCTCTAAGCAGGCATGTCTCACAACACAGACGAGACCTCTGCAAAGCACAAGGGCACAGCACACGAGAGACATGAACTCTCTTCAGCAAGATCACAGCCTCCAACATATTTCAAGCAATTCCATCACATAAACCAAGCTGTTTGGGTTAGGACAAACATTCACGAGATCCTGACCCAAACAGACCACAAAATCTACATACAAAGCCAAACATGCCACATGAGTAGTCCATATACTGTTCACAAATTATATTGCTTATTACATTATATCCAGTAACCTTACAACAGTCTTCAGGACATGTATACTTCAAAAAAGATAATTCTTACCATTGGTCATTCTATAAAAATTAAAAAATGTGAAATGTAGTCTCACTATACCTGTGTAAAACAGTTGGTATACGTCAAAAACTCATAAAAAAGGCACAAGCAATCTGTAAATTTGCAAAAACGTGCGAGTGGCGCGTTTATATGGAGAAACAATTTCTTTTGCATTTGTTGTGCCGTTGCCATGGTAAAATGCCTATAGCCTAAGGGCACAGCCTCGTTTTGATTATTATAGGCCTATATTGTTATTCCTTTTCTCCAAATTTCTGCAATTAATGCGGCCCGAACCGCTTAACGTACAGACTCCGTTCGAACTGCGTTTTGAAGGTCTTGGCTCTGTGTGGTGTGCTATCCGTTTTTGGAGTAGATTAGAGTTATAGATTTTAATAGAATTGAGTTTAAAAATGAAAAATGGCCCAATTAAAATGTATGGTGGAATGTTCAGAATTTCAAATCATCACTGCCAATTAGAGTGTGAGCTGGCATAAAAAATGATCAAAACGTTCTTGGATAAACTGCTGTAAAATCCTTACACCTTGACCTAGAAGCTCCATTTAAATTTTAAATGGGAGAGAAACTTGTCCTTTCTGGCATGCCGAGATATCTAATCATTTGATCAATTCGTTTTAGAGTTATGAGCATTTGTTTGGCACCAGACACAGAAAACTACCCCATTGGCCCCCATATAAATGTATGAGAATCAGAATCAGCTTTGTTGAGATTTTTGTGTATATTTAACTTGTCATAAATCAGTCATTTTAGGGTCAAACCACACAAAAATATATCAAAATCATCAGCAAGGGGTCCTCTCCCACACAATCTCTTCGGTGAAGCGATAGGTTAAATGGGTCCCGAACTACGACCGTTTGTTCGGAGGGTGCAAATCACATAAAACAAGGCTTCTCCACTCAGAGTGGCAGAGACAGTGTCAGTTATTTTTGAATGTCTCTCCCCTTACCCCACACACGCACGCACACACACATGCATCTCTCTCATACCCACTCCACACAGTCACACACACACATATACACCACACACACACACACACACATACATACATGCAGATGGGGCAGATGGAGCAGAGGGAAAGATGGGGCAGAAGGAGCAGAGGGTCAGCTGGAGCAGAGGGGCAGATGGAGCAGAGGGGCTGATGGGGCATATGGAGCAGAGGGGCAGATGGGCCAGATGGAGCAGAGGGGTAGATGGGCCAGATGGAGCAGAGGGGTAGATGGAGCAGAGGGGTAGATGGAGCAGAGGGGCAGCTAGAGCAGAGGGGCTGATGGGCCAGATGGAGCAGATGGGGCAGATGGAGCAGAGGGGTAGATGAAGCAGAGGGGCAGCTAGAGCAGAGGGGCAGATGGAACAGAGGGGCAGCTAGAGCAGAGGGGCAAATGGAGCAGAGGGGCAGATGGAACAGAGTGGCAGATGGAGCAGAGGGGTAGATGGAGCAGAGGGGCAGATGGAGCAGAGGGGTAGATGGAGCAGAGGGGCTGATGGGCCAGATGGAGCAGATGGGGCAGATGGAGCAGAGGGACAGATGGGCCAGATGGAGCAGAGGGGTAGATGGAGCAGAGGGGCAGATGGGGCAGATGGAGCAGAGGGGCAGATGGGGCAGATGGAGAAGAGGGGCAGATGGAGCAGAGGGGCAGATGAGGGTGAGGGGCAAATGGGGCAGATAGAGCAGATGGAGCAGAGGGGCAGATGAGGGTGAGAGGCAAATGGGGCAGATAGAGCAGATGGGAGGGGCAGATGGGGCAAAGGGGGCAGATGGAGCAGAGGGGTAGATGGAGCAGAGGGGCAGATAGAGCAGAGGGCCGTATGGGGCAGATGGAGTAGAGGGGCAAATGGGGCACATAGAGAAGATGGAGTAGATGGAGTAGATGGGGCAGATGGAGCATAGACACCATATACACTACATGCACACACACACACACACACACACAGACTTGCATCTCTTTTCAAGCACTATGTATTTCCTTCAGGAAATGCACATCTCTAGTTCTTTTTATAATCTACAAAATACAATATTTCAGTCACATAAACAGACACAGGGCAAGGTAAACTAAATGACACACATAAATACACACATATTTACTAATTGTACAACATAACCATAACCAGGTTTAAAGCCACCTGTGTTGAAAATCGTGGGCATGTCTCTAAGCAGGCATGTCTCACAACACAGACGAGACCTCTGCAAAGCACAAGGGCACAGCACACGAGAGACATGAACTCTCTTCAGCAAGATCACAGCCTCCAACATATTTCAAGCAATTCCATCACATAAACCAAGCTGTTTGGGTTAGGACAAACATTCACAAGATCCTGACCCAAACAGACCACAAAATCTACATACAAAGCCAAACATGACACATGAGTAGTCCATATACTGTTCACAAATTATATTGCTTATTACATTATATCCAGTAACCTTACAACAGTCTTCAGGACATGTATACTTTAAAAAAGATAATTCTTACCATTGGTCATTTTATAAAAATAAAAAATGTGAAATGTAGTCTCACTATACCTGTGTAAAACAGTTGGTAGACGTCAAAAACTCATAAAAAAGGCACAAGCAATCTGTAAATTTGCAAAAACGTGCGAGTGGCGCGTTTATATGGAGAAACAATTTCTTTTGGATTTGTTGTTCTGTTGCCATGGTAAAATGCCTATAGCCTAAGGGCACCGCCTCGTTTTGACTATTATAGGGCTTGAAAAGCTCTATATTGTTATTCCTTTTCTCCAAATTTCTGCAATTAATGCGGCCCGAACCGCTTAACGTACAGACTCCTTTCGAACTGCGTTTTGAAGGTCTTGGCTCTGTGTGGTGTGCTATCCGTTTTTGGAGTCGATTAGAGTTATAGATTTTATAGAGCAGATGGGAGGGGCAGATGGGGCAAAGGGGGCAGATGGAGCAGAGGGGCAGATGGGGCAGATAGAGCAGAGGGCCGTATGGGGCAGATGGAGTAGAGGGGCAAATGGGGCACATAGAGAAGATGGAGTAGATGGAGTAGATGGGGCAGATGGAGCATATACACCATATACACTACATGCACACACACACACACACACACACACACACACACACACACACACACACACACACACACAGACTTGCATCTCTTTTCAAGCACTATGTATTTCCTTCAGGAAATGCACATCTCTAGTTCCTTCTTATAATCTACAAAATACAATATTTCAGTCACATAAACAGACACAGGGCAAGGTAAACTAAATGACACACATAAATACACACATATTTACTAATTGTACAACATAACCATAACCAGGTTTAAAGCCACCTGTGTTGAAAATTGTGGGCATGTCTCTAAGCAGGCATGTCTCACAACACAGACGAGACCTCTCCAAAGCACAAGGGCACAGCACACGAGAGACATGAACTCTCTTCAGCAAGATCACAGCCTCCAACATATTTCAAGCAATTCCATCACATAAACCAAGCTGTTTGGGTTAGGACAAACATTCACAAGATCCTGACCCAAACAGACCACAAAATGTACATACAAAGCCAAACATGACACATGAGTAGTCCATATACTGTTCACAAATTATATTGCTTATTACATTATATCCAGTAACCTTACAACAGTCTTCAGGACACGTAAACTTCAAAAAAGATCATTCTTACCATTGGTCATTCTATAAAAATAAGAAAATGTGAAATGTAGTCTCACTATATCTGTGTAAAACAGTTGGTAGACGTCAAAACTCATAAAAAAGGCACAAGCAATCTGTAAATTAGCAAAAACGTGTGAGTGGCGCGTTTATATGGAGAAACAATTTCTTTTGCATTTGTTGTGCTGTTGCCATGGTAAAATCCCTATAGCCTAAGGGCACAGCCTCGTTTTGATTATTCTTTTTATAATCTACAAAATACAATATTTCAGTCACATAAACAGTCACATAGACACAGGGCAAGGTAAACTAAATGACACACATAAATACACACATATTTACTAATTGTACAACATAACCATAACCAGGTTTAAAGCCACCTGTGTTGAAAATCGTGGGCATGTCTCTAAGCAGGCATGTCTCACAACACAGACGAGACCTCTGCAAAGCACAAGGGCACAGCACACGAGAGACATGAACTCTCTTCAACAAGATCACAGCCTCCAACATATTTCAAGCAATTCCATCACATAAACCAAGCTGTTTGGGTTAGGACAAACATTCACGAGATCCTGACCCAAACAGACCACAAAATCTACATACAAAGCCAAACATGCCACATGAGTAGTCCATATACTGTTCACAAATTATATTGCTTATTACATTATATCCAGTAACCTTACAACAGTCTTCAGGACATGTATACTTCAAAAAAGATAATTCTTACCATTGGTCATTCTATAAAAATAAAAAAATGTGAAATGTAGTCTCACTATACCTGTGTAAAACAGTTGGTATACGTCAAAAACTCATAAAAAAGGCACAAGCAATCTGTAAATTTGCAAAAACGTGCGAGTGGCGCGTTTATATGGAGAAACAATTTCTTTTGCATTTGTTGTGCCATTGCCATGGTAAAATGCCTATAGCCTAAGGGCACAGCCTCGTTTTGATTATTATAGGGCTTGAAAAGCCCTATATTGTTATTCCTTTTCTCCAAAATTCTGCAATTAATGCGGCCCGAACCGCTTAACGTACAGACTCCGTTCGAACTGCGTTTTGAAGGTCTTGGCTCTGTGTGGTGTGCTATCCGTTTTTGGAGTAGATTAGAGTTATAGATTTTAATAGAATTGAGTTTAAAAATGAAAAATGGCCCAATTAAAATGTATGGTGGAATGTTCAGAATTTCAAATCATCACTGCCAATTAGAGTGTGAGCTGGCATAAAAAATGATCAAAACGTTCTTGGATAAACTGCTGTAAAATCCTTACACCTTGACCTAGAAGCTCCATTTAAATTTTAAATGGGAGAGAAACTTGTCCTTTCTGGCACGCCGAGATATCTAATCATTTGATCAATTCGTTTTAGAGTTATGAGCATTTGTTTGGCACCAGACACAGAAAACTACCCCATTGGCCCCCATATAAATGTATGAGAATCAGAATCAGCTTTGTTGAGATTTTTGTGTATATTTAACTTGTCATAAATCAGTCATTTTAGGGTCAAACCACACAAAAATATATCAAAATCATCAGCAAGGGGTCCTCTCCCACACAATCTCTTCGGTGAAGCGATAGGTTAAATGGGTCCCGAACTACGACCGTTTGTTCGGAGGGTGCAAATCACATAAAACAAGGCTTCTCCACTCAGAGTGGCAGAGACAGTGTCAGTTATTTTTGAATGTCTCTCCCCTTACCCCACACACGCACGCACACACACATGCATCTCTCTCATACCCACTCCACACAGTCACACACACATATACACCACACACACACACACACACATACATACATGCAGATGGGGCAGATGGAGCAGAGGGAAAGATGGGGCAGAAGGAGCAGAGGGTCAGCTGGAGCAGAGGGGCAGATGGAGCAGAGGGGCTGATGGGGCATATGGAGCAGAGGGGCAGATGGGCCAGATGGAGCAGAGGGGTAGATGGGCCAGATGGAGCAGAGGGGTAGATGGAGCAGAGGGGCAGCTAGAGCAGAGGGGCTGATGGGCCAGATGGAGCAGATGGGGCAGATGGAGCAGAGGGGTAGATGAAGCAGAGGGGCAGCTAGAGCAGAGGGGCAGATGGAACAGAGGGGCAGCTAGAGCAGAGGGGCAAATGGAGCAGAGGGGCAGATGGAACAGAGTGGCAGATGGAGCAGAGGGGTAGATGGAGCAGAGGGGCAGATGGAGCAGAGGGGTAGATGGAGCAGAGGGGCTGATGGGCCAGATGGAGCAGATGGGGCAGATGGAGCAGAGGGACAGATGGGCCAGATGGAGCAGAGGGGTAGATGGAGCAGAGGGGCAGATGGGGCAGATGGAGCAGAGGGGCAGATGGGGCAGATGGAGAAGAGGGGCAGATGGAGCAGAGGGGCAGATGAGGGTGAGGGGCAAATGGGGCAGATAGAGCAGATGGAGCAGAGGGGCAGATGAGGGTGAGAGGCAAATGGGGCAGATAGAGCAGATGGGAGGGGCAGATGGGGCAAAGGGGGCAGATGGAGCAGAGGGGTAGATGGAGCAGAGGGGCAGATAGAGCAGAGGGCCGTATGGGGCAGATGGAGTAGAGGGGCAAATGGGGCACATAGAGAAGATGGAGTAGATGGAGTAGATGGGGCAGATGGAGCATAGACACCATATACACTACATGCACACACACACACACACACACACACACAGACTTGCATCTCTTTTCAAGCACTATGTATTTCCTTCAGGAAATGCACATCTCTAGTTCTTTTTATAATCTACAAAATACAATATTTCAGTCACATAAACAGACACAGGGCAAGGTAAACTAAATGACACACATAAATACACACATATTTACTAATTGTACAACATAACCATAACCAGGTTTAAAGCCACCTGTGTTGAAAATTGTGGGCATGTCTCTAAGCAGGCATGTCTCACAACACAGACGAGACCTCTCCAAAGCACAAGGGCACAGCACACGAGAGACATGAACTCTCTTCAGCAAGATCACAGCCTCCAACATATTTCAAGCAATTCCATCACATAAACCAAGCTGTTTGGGTTAGGACAAACATTCACAAGATCCTGACCCAAACAGACCACAAAATGTACATACAAAGCCAAACATGACACATGAGTAGTCCATATACTGTTCACAAATTATATTGCTTATTACATTATATCCAGTAACCTTACAACAGTCTTCAGGACACGTAAACTTCAAAAAAGATCATTCTTACCATTGGTCATTCTATAAAAATAAGAAAATGTGAAATGTAGTCTCACTATATCTGTGTAAAACAGTTGGTAGACGTCAAAACTCATAAAAAAGGCACAAGCAATCTGTAAATTAGCAAAAACGTGTGAGTGGCGCGTTTATATGGAGAAACAATTTCTTTTGCATTTGTTGTGCTGTTGCCATGGTAAAATCCCTATAGCCTAAGGGCACAGCCTCGTTTTGATTATTCTTTTTATAATCTACAAAATACAATATTTCAGTCACATAAACAGTCACATAGACACAGGGCAAGGTAAACTAAATGACACACATAAATACACACATATTTACTAATTGTACAACATAACCATAACCAGGTTTAAAGCCACCTGTGTTGAAAATCGTGGGCATATCTCTAAGCAGGCATGTCTCACAACACAGACGAGACCTCTGCAAAGCACAAGGGCACAGCACACGAGAGACATGAACTCTCTTCAGCAAGATCACAGCCTCCAACATATTTCAAGCAATTCCATCACATAAACCAAGCTGTTTGGGTTAGGACAAACATTCACGAGATCCTGACCCAAACAGACCACAAAATCTACATACAAAGCCAAACATGCCACATGAGTAGTCCATATACTGTTCACAAATTATATTGCTTATTACATTATATCCAGTAACCTTACAACAGTCTTCAGGACATGTATACTTCAAAAAAGATAATTCTTACCATTGGTCATTCTATAAAAATTAAAAAATGTGAAATGTAGTCTCACTATACCTGTGTAAAACAGTTGGTATACGTCAAAAACTCATAAAAAAGGCACAAGCAATCTGTAAATTTGCAAAAACGTGCGAGTGGCGCGTTTATATGGAGAAACTATTTCTTTTGCATTTGTTGTGCCGTTGTCATGGTAAAATGCCTATAGCCTAAGGGCACAGCCTCGTTTTGATTATTATAGGCCTATATTGTTATTCCTTTTCTCCAAATTTCTGCAATTAATGCGGCCCGAACCGCTTAACGTACAGACTCCGTTCGAACTGCGTTTTGAAGGTCTTGGCTCTGTGTGGTGTGCTATCCGTTTTTGGAGTAGATTAGAGTTATAGATTTTAATAGAATTGAGTTTAAAAATGAAAAATGGCCCAATTAAAATGTATGGTGGAATGTTCAGAATTTCAAATCATCACTGCCAATTAGAGTGTGAGCTGGCATAAAAAATGATCAAAACGTTCTTGGATAAACTGCTGTAAAATCCTTACACCTTGACCTAGAAGCTCCATTTAAATTTTAAATGGGAGAGAAACTTGTCCTTTCTGGCACGCCGAGATATCTAATCATTTGATCAATTCGTTTTAGAGTTATGAGCATTTGTTTGGCACCAGACACAGAAAACTACCCCATTGGCCCCCATATAAATGTATGAGAATCAGAATCAGCTTTGTTGAGATTTTTGTGTATATTTAACTTGTCATAAATCAGTCATTTTAGGGTCAAACCACACAAAAATATATCAAAATCATCAGCAAGGGGTCCTCTCCCACACAATCTCTTCGGTGAAGCGATAGGTTAAATGGGTCCCGAACTACGACCGTTTGTTCGGAGGGTGCAAATCACATAAAACAAGGCTTCTCCACTCAGAGTGGCAGAGACAGTGTCAGTTATTTTTGAATGTCTCTCCCCTTACCCCACACACGCACGCACACACACATGCATCTCTCTCATACCCACTCCACACAGTCACACACACACATATACACCACACACACACACACACACATACATACATGCAGATGGGGCAGATGGAGCAGAGGGAAAGATGGGGCAGAAGGAGCAGAGGGTCAGCTGGAGCAGAGGGGCAGATGGAGCAGAGGGGCTGATGGGGCATATGGAGCAGAGGGGCAGATGGGCCAGATGGAGCAGAGGGGTAGATGGGCCAGATGGATCAGAGGGGTAGATGGAGCAGAGGGGTAGATGGAGCAGAGGGGCAGCTAGAGCAGAGGGGCTGATGGGCCAGATGGAGCAGATGGGGCAGATGGAGCAGAGGGGTAGATGAAGCAGAGGGGCAGCTAGAGCAGAGGGGCAGATGGAACAGAGGGGCAGCTAGAGCAGAGGGGCAAATGGAGCAGAGGGGCAGATGGAACAGAGTGGCAGATGGAGCAGAGGGGTAGATGGAGCAGAGGGGCAGATGGAGCAGAGGGGTAGATGGAGCAGAGGGGCTGATGGGCCAGATGGAGCAGATGGGGCAGATGGAGCAGAGGGACAGATGGGCCAGATGGAGCAGAGGGGTAGATGGAGCAGAGGGGCAGATGGGGCAGATGGAGCAGAGGGGCAGATGGGGCAGATGGAGAAGAGGGGCAGATGGAGCAGAGGGGCAGATGAGGGTGAGGGGCAAATGGGGCAGATAGAGCAGATGGAGCAGAGGGGCAGATGAGGGTGAGAGGCAAATGGGGCAGATAGAGCAGATGGGAGGGGCAGATGGGGCAAAGGGGGCAGATGGAGCAGAGGGGTAGATGGAGCAGAGGGGCAGATAGAGCAGAGGGCCGTATGGGGCAGATGGAGTAGAGGGGCAAATGGGGCACATAGAGAAGATGGAGTAGATGGAGTAGATGGGGCAGATGGAGCATAGACACCATATACACTACATGCACACACACACACACACACACACACAGACTTGCATCTCTTTTCAAGCACTATGTATTTCCTTCAGGAAATGCACATCTCTAGTTCTTTTTATAATCTACAAAATACAATATTTCAGTCACATAAACAGACACAGGGCAAGGTAAACTAAATGACACACATAAATACACACATATTTACTAATTGTACAACATAACCATAACCAGGTTTAAAGCCACCTGTGTTGAAAATTGTGGGCATGTCTCTAAGCAGGCATGTCTCACAACACAGACGAGACCTCTCCAAAGCACAAGGGCACAGCACACGAGAGACATGAACTCTCTTCAGCAAGATCACAGCCTCCAACATATTTCAAGCAATTCCATCACATAAACCAAGCTGTTTGGGTTAGGACAAACATTCACAAGATCCTGACCCAAACAGACCACAAAATGTACATACAAAGCCAAACATGACACATGAGTAGTCCATATACTGTTCACAAATTATATTGCTTATTACATTATATCCAGTAACCTTACAACAGTCTTCAGGACACGTAAACTTCAAAAAAGATCATTCTCACCATTGGTCATTCTATAAAAATAAGAAAATGTGAAATGTAGTCTCACTATATCTGTGTAAAACAGTTGGTAGACGTCAAAACTCATAAAAAAGGCACAAGCAATCTGTAAATTAGCAAAAACGTGTGAGTGGCGCGTTTATATGGAGAAACAATTTCTTTTGCATTTGTTGTGCTGTTGCCATGGTAAAATCCCTATAGCCTAAGGGCACAGCCTCGTTTTGATTATTCTTTTTATAATCTACAAAATACAATATTTCAGTCACATAAACAGTCACATAGACACAGGGCAAGGTAAACTAAATGACACACATAAATACACACATATTTACTAATTGTACAACATAACCATAACCAGGTTTAAAGCCACCTGTGTTGAAAATCGTGGGCATATCTCTAAGCAGGCATGTCTCACAACACAGACGAGACCTCTGCAAAGCACAAGGGCACAGCACACGAGAGACATGAACTCTCTTCAGCAAGATCACAGCCTCCAACATATTTCAAGCAATTCCATCACATAAACCAAGCTGTTTGGGTTAGGACAAACATTCACGAGATCCTGACCCAAACAGACCACAAAATCTACATACAAAGCCAAACATGCCACATGAGTAGTCCATATACTGTTCACAAATTATATTGCTTATTACATTATATCCAGTAACCTTACAACAGTCTTCAGGACATGTATACTTCAAAAAAGATAATTCTTACCATTGGTCATTCTATAAAAATTAAAAAATGTGAAATGTAGTCTCACTATACCTGTGTAAAACAGTTGGTATACGTCAAAAACTCATAAAAAAGGCACAAGCAATCTGTAAATTTGCAAAAACGTGCGAGTGGCGCGTTTATATGGAGAAACAATTTCTTTTGCATTTGTTGTGCCGTTGTCATGGTAAAATGCCTATAGCCTAAGGGCACAGCCTCGTTTTGATTATTATAGGCCTATATTGTTATTCCTTTTCTCCAAATTTCTGCAATTAATGCGGCCCGAACCGCTTAACGTACAGACTCCGTTCGAACTGCGTTTTGAAGGTCTTGGCTCTGTGTGGTGTGCTATCCGTTTTTGGAGTAGATTAGAGTTATAGATTTTAATAGAATTGAGTTTAAAAATGAAAAATGGCCCAATTAAAATGTATGGTGGAATGTTCAGAATTTCAAATCATCACTGCCAATTAGAGTGTGAGCTGGCATAAAAAATGATCAAAACGTTCTTGGATAAACTGCTGTAAAATCCTTACACCTTGACCTAGAAGCTCCATTTAAATTTTAAATGGGAGAGAAACTTGTCCTTTCTGGCATGCCGAGATATCTAATCATTTGATCAATTCGTTTTAGAGTTATGAGCATTTGTTTGGCACCAGACACAGAAAACTACCCCATTGGCCCCCATATAAATGTATGAGAATCAGAATCAGCTTTGTTGAGATTTTTGTGTATATTTAACTTGTCATAAATCAGTCATTTTAGGGTCAAACCACACAAAAATATATCAAAATCATCAGCAAGGGGTCCTCTCCCACACAATCTCTTCGGTGAAGCGATAGGTTAAATGGGTCCCGAACTACGACCGTTTGTTCGGAGGGTGCAAATCACATAAAACAAGGCTTCTCCACTCAGAGTGGCAGAGACAGTGTCAGTTATTTTTGAATGTCTCTCCCCTTACCCCACACACGCACGCACACACACATGCATCTCTCTCATACCCACTCCACACAGTCACACACACACATATACACCACACACACACACACACACATACATACATGCAGATGGGGCAGATGGAGCAGAGGGAAAGATGGGGCAGAAGGAGCAGAGGGTCAGCTGGAGCAGAGGGGCAGATGGAGCAGAGGGGCTGATGGGGCATATGGAGCAGAGGGGCAGATGGGCCAGATGGAGCAGAGGGGTAGATGGGCCAGATGGAGCAGAGGGGTAGATGGAGCAGAGGGGTAGATGGAGCAGAGGGGCAGCTAGAGCAGAGGGGCTGATGGGCCAGATGGAGCAGATGGGGCAGATGGAGCAGAGGGGTAGATGAAGCAGAGGGGCAGCTAGAGCAGAGGGGCAGATGGAACAGAGGGGCAGCTAGAGCAGAGGGGCAAATGGAGCAGAGGGGCAGATGGAACAGAGTGGCAGATGGAGCAGAGGGGTAGATGGAGCAGAGGGGCAGATGGAGCAGAGGGGTAGATGGAGCAGAGGGGCTGATGGGCCAGATGGAGCAGATGGAGCAGAGGGACAGATGGGCCAGATGGAGCAGAGGGGTAGATGGAGCAGAGGGGCAGATGGGGCAGATGGAGCAGAGGGGCAGATGGGGCAGATGGAGAAGAGGGGCAGATGGAGCAGAGGGGCAGATGAGGGTGAGGGGCAAATGGGGCAGATAGAGCAGATGGAGCAGAGGGGCAGATGAGGGTGAGAGGCAAATGGGGCAGATAGAGCAGATGGGAGGGGCAGATGGGGCAAAGGGGGCAGATGGAGCAGAGGGGTAGATGGAGCAGAGGGGCAGATAGAGCAGAGGGCCGTATGGGGCAGATGGAGTAGAGGGGCAAATGGGGCACATAGAGAAGATGGAGTAGATGGAGTAGATGGGGCAGATGGAGCATAGACACCATATACACTACATGCACACACACACACACACACACACACACAGACTTGCATCTCTTTTCAAGCACTATGTATTTCCTTCAGGAAATGCACATCTCTAGTTCTTTTTATAATCTACAAAATACAATATTTCAGTCACATAAACAGACACAGGGCAAGGTAAACTAAATGACACACATAAATACACACATATTTACTAATTGTACAACATAACCATAACCAGGTTTAAAGCCACCTGTGTTGAAAATTGTGGGCATGTCTCTAAGCAGGCATGTCTCACAACACAGACGAGACCTCTCCAAAGCACAAGGGCACAGCACACGAGAGACATGAACTCTCTTCAGCAAGATCACAGCCTCCAACATATTTCAAGCAATTCCATCACATAAACCAAGCTGTTTGGGTTAGGACAAACATTCACAAGATCCTGACCCAAACAGACCACAAAATGTACATACAAAGCCAAACATGACACATGAGTAGTCCATATACTGTTCACAAATTATATTGCTTATTACATTATATCCAGTAACCTTACAACAGTCTTCAGGACACGTAAACTTCAAAAAAGATCATTCTTACCATTGGTCATTCTATAAAAATAAGAAAATGTGAAATGTAGTCTCACTATATCTGTGTAAAACAGTTGGTAGACGTCAAAACTCATAAAAAAGGCACAAGCAATCTGTAAATTAGCAAAAACGTGTGAGTGGCGCGTTTATATGGAGAAACAATTTCTTTTGCATTTGTTGTGCTGTTGCCATGGTAAAATCCCTATAGCCTAAGGGCACAGCCTCGTTTTGATTATTCTTTTTATAATCTACAAAATACAATATTTCAGTCACATAAACAGTCACATAGACACAGGGCAAGGTAAACTAAATGACACACATAAATACACACATATTTACTAATTGTACAACATAACCATAACCAGGTTTAAAGCCACCTGTGTTGAAAATCGTGGGCATATCTCTAAGCAGGCATGTCTCACAACACAGACGAGACCTCTGCAAAGCACAAGGGCACAGCACACGAGAGACATGAACTCTCTTCAGCAAGATCACAGCCTCCAACATATTTCAAGCAATTCCATCACATAAACCAAGCTGTTTGGGTTAGGACAAACATTCACGAGATCCTGACCCAAACAGACCACAAAATCTACATACAAAGCCAAACATGCCACATGAGTAGTCCATATACTGTTCACAAATTATATTGCTTATTACATTATATCCAGTAACCTTACAACAGTCTTCAGGACATGTATACTTCAAAAAAGATAATTCTTACCATTGGTCATTCTATAAAAATTAAAAAATGTGAAATGTAGTCTCACTATACCTGTGTAAAACAGTTGGTATACGTCAAAAACTCATAAAAAAGGCACAAGCAATCTGTAAATTTGCAAAAACGTGCGAGTGGCGCGTTTATATGGAGAAACTATTTCTTTTGCATTTGTTGTGCCGTTGCCATGGTAAAATGCCTATAGCCTAAGGGCACAGCCTCGTTTTGATTATTATAGGCCTATATTGTTATTCCTTTTCTCCAAATTTCTGCAATTAATGCGGCCCGAACCGCTTAACGTACAGACTCCGTTCGAACTGCGTTTTGAAGGTCTTGGCTCTGTGTGGTGTGCTATCCGTTTTTGGAGTAGATTAGAGTTATAGATTTTAATAGAATTGAGTTTAAAAATGAAAAATGGCCCAATTAAAATGTATGGTGGAATGTTCAGAATTTCAAATCATCACTGCCAATTAGAGTGTGAGCTGGCATAAAAAATGATCAAAACGTTCTTGGATAAACTGCTGTAAAATCCTTACACCTTGACCTAGAAGCTCCATTTAAATTTTAAATGGGAGAGAAACTTGTCCTTTCTGGCATGCCGAGATATCTAATCATTTGATCAATTCGTTTTAGAGTTATGAGCATTTGTTTGGCACCAGACACAGAAAACTACCCCATTGGCCCCCATATAAATGTATGAGAATCAGAATCAGCTTTGTTGAGATTTTTGTGTATATTTAACTTGTCATAAATCAGTCATTTTAGGGTCAAACCACACAAAAATATATCAAAATCATCAGCAAGGGGTCCTCTCCCACACAATCTCTTCGGTGAAGCGATAGGTTAAATGGGTCCCGAACTACGACCGTTTGTTCGGAGGGTGCAAATCACATAAAACAAGGCTTCTCCACTCAGAGTGGCAGAGACAGTGTCAGTTATTTTTGAATGTCTCTCCCCTTACCCCACACACGCACGCACACACACATGCATCTCTCTCATACCCACTCCACACAGTCACACACACACATATACACCACACACACACACACACACATACATACATGCAGATGGGGCAGATGGAGCAGAGGGAAAGATGGGGCAGAAGGAGCAGAGGGTCAGCTGGAGCAGAGGGGCAGATGGAGCAGAGGGGCTGATGGGGCATATGGAGCAGAGGGGCAGATGGGCCAGATGGAGCAGAGGGGTAGATGGGCCAGATGGAGCAGAGGGGTAGATGGAGCAGAGGGGTAGATGGAGCAGAGGGGCAGCTAGAGCAGAGGGGCTGATGGGCCAGATGGAGCAGATGGGGCAGATGGAGCAGAGGGGTAGATGAAGCAGAGGGGCAGCTAGAGCAGAGGGGCAGATGGAACAGAGGGGCAGCTAGAGCAGAGGGGCAAATGGAGCAGAGGGGCAGATGGAACAGAGTGGCAGATGGAGCAGAGGGGTAGATGGAGCAGAGGGGCAGATGGAGCAGAGGGGTAGATGGAGCAGAGGGGCTGATGGGCCAGATGGAGCAGATGGGGCAGATGGAGCAGAGGGACAGATGGGCCAGATGGAGCAGAGGGGTAGATGGAGCAGAGGGGCAGATGGGGCAGATGGAGCAGAGGGGCAGATGGGGCAGATGGAGAAGAGGGGCAGATGGAGCAGAGGGGCAGATGAGGGTGAGGGGCAAATGGGGCAGATAGAGCAGATGGAGCAGAGGGGCAGATGAGGGTGAGAGGCAAATGGGGCAGATAGAGCAGATGGGAGGGGCAGATGGGGCAAAGGGGGCAGATGGAGCAGAGGGGTAGATGGAGCAGAGGGGCAGATAGAGCAGAGGGCCGTATGGGGCAGATGGAGTAGAGGGGCAAATGGGGCACATAGAGAAGATGGAGTAGATGGAGTAGATGGGGCAGATGGAGCATAGACACCATATACACTACATGCACACACACACACACACACACACACACACAGACTTGCATCTCTTTTCAAGCACTATGTATTTCCTTCAGGAAATGCACATCTCTAGTTCTTTTTATAATCTACAAAATACAATATTTCAGTCACATAAACAGACACAGGGCAAGGTAAACTAAATGACACACATAAATACACACATATTTACTAATTGTACAACATAACCATAACCAGGTTTAAAGCCACCTGTGTTGAAAATTGTGGGCATGTCTCTAAGCAGGCATGTCTCACAACACAGACGAGACCTCTCCAAAGCACAAGGGCACAGCACACGAGAGACATGAACTCTCTTCAGCAAGATCACAGCCTCCAACATATTTCAAGCAATTCCATCACATAAACCAAGCTGTTTGGGTTAGGACAAACATTCACAAGATCCTGACCCAAACAGACCACAAAATGTACATACAAAGCCAAACATGACACATGAGTAGTCCATATACTGTTCACAAATTATATTGCTTATTACATTATATCCAGTAACCTTACAACAGTCTTCAGGACACGTAAACTTCAAAAAAGATCATTCTTACCATTGGTCATTCTATAAAAATAAGAAAATGTGAAATGTAGTCTCACTATATCTGTGTAAAACAGTTGGTAGACGTCAAAACTCATAAAAAAGGCACAAGCAATCTGTAAATTAGCAAAAACGTGTGAGTGGCGCGTTTATATGGAGAAACAATTTCTTTTGCATTTGTTGTGCTGTTGCCATGGTAAAATCCCTATAGCCTAAGGGCACAGCCTCGTTTTGATTATTCTTTTTATAATCTACAAAATACAATATTTCAGTCACATAAACAGTCACATAGACACAGGGCAAGGTAAACTAAATGACACACATAAATACACACATATTTACTAATTGTACAACATAACCATAACCAGGTTTAAAGCCACCTGTGTTGAAAATCGTGGGCATATCTCTAAGCAGGCATGTCTCACAACACAGACGAGACCTCTGCAAAGCACAAGGGCACAGCACACGAGAGACATGAACTCTCTTCAGCAAGATCACAGCCTCCAACATATTTCAAGCAATTCCATCACATAAACCAAGCTGTTTGGGTTAGGACAAACATTCACGAGATCCTGACCCAAACAGACCACAAAATCTACATACAAAGCCAAACATGCCACATGAGTAGTCCATATACTGTTCACAAATTATATTGCTTATTACATTATATCCAGTAACCTTACAACAGTCTTCAGGACATGTATACTTCAAAAAAGATAATTCTTACCATTGGTCATTCTATAAAAATTAAAAAATGTGAAATGTAGTCTCACTATACCTGTGTAAAACAGTTGGTATACGTCAAAAACTCATAAAAAAGGCACAAGCAATCTGTAAATTTGCAAAAACGTGCGAGTGGCGCGTTTATATGGAGAAACAATTTCTTTTGCATTTGTTGTGCCGTTGCCATGGTAAAATGCCTATAGCCTAAGGGCACAGCCTCGTTTTGATTATTATAGGCCTATATTGTTATTCCTTTTCTCCAAATTTCTGCAATTAATGCGGCCCGAACCGCTTAACGTACAGACTCCGTTCGAACTGCGTTTTGAAGGTCTTGGCTCTGTGTGGTGTGCTATCCGTTTTTGGAGTAGATTAGAGTTATAGATTTTAATAGAATTGAGTTTAAAAATGAAAAATGGCCCAATTAAAATGTATGGTGGAATGTTCAGAATTTCAAATCATCACTGCCAATTAGAGTGTGAGCTGGCATAAAAAATGATCAAAACGTTCTTGGATAAACTGCTGTAAAATCCTTACACCTTGACCTAGAAGCTCCATTTAAATTTTAAATGGGAGAGAAACTTGTCCTTTCTGGCATGCCGAGATATCTAATCATTTGATCAATTCGTTTTAGAGTTATGAGCATTTGTTTGGCACCAGACACAGAAAACTACCCCATTGGCCCCCATATAAATGTATGAGAATCAGAATCAGCTTTGTTGAGATTTTTGTGTATATTTAACTTGTCATAAATCAGTCATTTTAGGGTCAAACCACACAAAAATATATCAAAATCATCAGCAAGGGGTCCTCTCCCACACAATCTCTTCGGTGAAGCGATAGGTTAAATGGGTCCCGAACTACGACCGTTTGTTCGGAGGGTGCAAATCACATAAAACAAGGCTTCTCCACTCAGAGTGGCAGAGACAGTGTCAGTTATTTTTGAATGTCTCTCCCCTTACCCCACACACGCACGCACACACACATGCATCTCTCTCATACCCACTCCACACAGTCACACACACACATATACACCACACACACACACACACACATACATACATGCAGATGGGGCAGATGGAGCAGAGGGAAAGATGGGGCAGAAGGAGCAGAGGGTCAGCTGGAGCAGAGGGGCAGATGGAGCAGAGGGGCTGATGGGGCATATGGAGCAGAGGGGCAGATGGGCCAGATGGAGCAGAGGGGTAGATGGGCCAGATGGATCAGAGGGGTAGATGGAGCAGAGGGGTAGATGGAGCAGAGGGGCAGCTAGAGCAGAGGGGCTGATGGGCCAGATGGAGCAGATGGGGCAGATGGAGCAGAGGGGTAGATGAAGCAGAGGGGCAGCTAGAGCAGAGGGGCAGATGGAACAGAGGGGCAGCTAGAGCAGAGGGGCAAATGGAGCAGAGGGGCAGATGGAACAGAGTGGCAGATGGAGCAGAGGGGTAGATGGAGCAGAGGGGCAGATGGAGCAGAGGGGTAGATGGAGCAGAGGGGCTGATGGGCCAGATGGAGCAGATGGGGCAGATGGAGCAGAGGGGCAGATGGGCCAGATGGAGCAGAGGGGTAGATGGAGCAGAGGGGCAGATGGAGCAGAGGGGCAGATGGGGCAGATGGAGAAGAGGGGCAGATGGAGCAGAGGGGCAGATGAGGGTGAGGGGCAGATGAGGGTGAGGGGCAAATGGGGCAGATAGAGCAGATGGAGCAGAGGGGCAGATGAGGGTGAGAGGCAAATGGGGCAGATAGAGCAGATGGGAGGGGCAGATGGAGCAGAGGGGTAGATGGAGCAGAGGGGCAGATAGAGCAGAGGGCCGTATGGGGCAGATGGAGTAGAGGGGCAAATGGGGCACATAGAGAAGATGGAGTAGATGGAGTAGATGGGGCAGATGGAGCATAGACACCATATACACTACATGCACACACACACACACACACACACAGACTTGCATCTCTTTTCAAGCACTATGTATTTCCTTCAGGAAATGCACATCTCTAGTTCTTTTTATAATCTACAAAATACAATATTTCAGTCACATAAACAGACACAGGGCAAGGTAAACTAAATGACACACATAAATACACACATATTTACTAATTGTACAACATAACCATAACCAGGTTTAAAGCCACCTGTGTTGAAAATCGTGGGCATGTCTCTAAGCAGGCATGTCTCACAACACAGACGAGACCTCTCCAAAGCACAAGGGCACAGCACACGAGAGACATGAACTCTCTTCAGCAAGATCACAGCCTCCAACATATTTCAAGCAATTCCATCACATCAACCAAGCTGTTTGGGTTAGGACAAACATTCACAAGATCCTGACCCAAACAGACCACAAAATCTACATACAAAGCCAAACATGACACATGAGTAGTCCATATACTGTTCACAAATTATATTGCTTATTACATTATATCCAGTAACCTTACAACAGTCTTCAGGACATGTATACTTCAAAAAAGATAATTCTTACCATTGGTCATTCTATAAAAATAAAAAAATGTGATATGTAGTCTCACTATACCTGTGTAAAACAGTTGGTATATGTCAAAAACTCATAAAAAAGGCACAAGCAATCTGTAAATTTGCAAAAACGTGCGAGTGGCGCGTTTATATGGAGAAACAATTTCTTTTGCATTTGTTGTGCCGTTGCCATGGTAAAATGCCTATAGCCTAAGGGCACAGCCTCGTTTTGATTATTCTTTTTATAATCTACAAAATACAATATTTCAGTCACATAAACAGACACAGGGCAAGGTAAACTAAATGACACACATAAATACACACATATTTACTAATTGTACAACATAACCATAACCAGGTTTAAAGCCACCTGTGTTGAAAATCGTGGGCATGTCTCTAAGCAGGCATGTCTCACAACACAGACGAGACCTCTCCAAAGCACAAGGGCACAGCACACGAGAGACATGAACTCTCTTCAGCAAGATCACAGCCTCCAACATATTTCAAGCAATTCCATCACATAAACCAAGCTGTTTGGGTTAGGACAAACATTCACAAGATCCTGACCCAAACAGACCACAAAATCTACATACAAAGCCAAACATGCCACATGAGTAGTCCATATACTGTTCACAAATTATATTGCTTATTACATTATATCCAGTAACCTTACAACAGTCTTCAGGACATGTATACTTCAAAAAAGATAATTCTTACCATTGGTCATTCTATAAAAATAAAAAAATGTGAAATGTAGTCTCACTATACCTGTGTAAAACAGTTGGTATACGTCAAAAACTCATAAAAAAGGCACAAGCAATCTGTAAATTTGCAAAAACGTGCGAGTGGCGCGTTTATATGGAGAAACAATTTCTTTTGCATTTGTTGTGCCGTTGCCATGGTAAAATGCCTATAGCCTAAGGGCACAGCCTCGTTTTGATTATTATAGGGCTTGAAAAGCCCTATATTGTTATTCCTTTTCTCCAAATTTCTGCAATTAATGCGGCCCGAACCGCTTAACGTACAGACTCCGTTCGAACTGCGTTTTGAAGGTCTTGGCTCTGTGTGGTGTTGAAGGAATATTATGTACTTTTATACTCATCATGTACTCAAAACCTTGTGAACATTGTGTCCTCTCCTATGTTCTCTGTGACCCTTGTCACCTCATTTTACCCCCCTGTCTCACTGTATGTGAAAGGTCCTTTCACCTTGTATGTGAAAGGTCTTAGTATGCCAAACGCAGGCTTATCATTTCCTTTCAGGTATTGTGCTTCCTGTCCACTATGCGACATGCAGAAGAATTATGCTCGGTCTGCAGAATTCTCTTGCTTGTGAGAAGAAGGTGTTATTTCCATATAGGGTAGAATTTATTACCTATGTTAGAATAGCAATCTTGAGCCCACCCTGCTGCTTGCGTGCACAGGGATGGTCTGTGTATGTATAAATGAGAGGAGCGCCCTCTCATCTTTGAACATTTGAGATACAGCCTGCCTGTGTGAATAAACTCCTCCTATTTCCAAGAGAGTTGTTTGTTCCTCAATTGTTCCGGGAGCTCCCTGCCACACACTTCTCTGCAGAGTGTTACACTCAATTGAAGATTAGTTTCAGGTGATCCTCCGTGACCCTCCGCTCATTGCCGAACACAAGAAGGTGCTTTCTACTGAGAAAGAGACATACCTTTACAAGTGGTGACCCCGACGTGATCCCTTCTCTCAGGTAAGACATAAATTTGATTTTTTGACTGCCTGATTGACGGGATCACTAATTACGAGGGAGCGAGTCTGACCTTCCCCAGGGGAAGGAGACGGAGAAGTTCTCAAGAAACCATCGGTTTTCTCTTGAGAAACGTAGTTACAAGTAAAATAATTTGTTGAATTAAATTACACGTCTGCAAAAGAGAAGTGCTGTTTTTTTTGTTGGTCTGATTGTCTGTCTGTGTATCACCGCCGCGTGATAAGTATATTACTGTACATCATGGGTACGTCATTCCCTAAGCCTGAACTCAATGAAACCCCTGCACAGTGGATGAATAGATGCGGACTTGCGTACTTTGTTACACCGTATCTAGATAATTTAGCTGGATGGACAGAGTCCGTCCCGCAGATACCGTCCTACCCGAGACAGGGTACGTTCGATGCTGGGTATCTGTCTAGTGCTTACCGTATGATACACGAGTCGTTGGGAGATCCCGAATGGGATTACCCTTATATGGAGGAATGTTATAAATGCTGGTATGATATGAAAGAGCCCTGGAATGAGGCAAAGAAAATATTTGTTCCAAACTCTGTGTTGAAAGCCATTCCTAAACCTAAAGTTAAAGTCAACGCGAAATCTAAATCAAAAGTTAAACCGACTGTCAGCGCGTCTGCACCAAGTGCTCCGCTGCCTCCGCCGTATGAGAAGCAGGAGGATAAGCCTGTTAAAAAGGCTGAAACACCTGTTAAACCCGTCACCACTCTTTATCCCGATCTCACCGCACTAAATGTCGCGACACCGGCTGTACAGCGTAAAGCTGCAGCTCGCCCTCCCCGACCTCCGAAACCGATGAAGCAAGACAGCTCTGATTCTGATTCTGACTCCGACTCAGAACCAGAATATGACTCTGGCGATCGCCCCGATCCACCGCCCTGGCCACCGCGCGCCCCCGCTAACGTGGGCATGGCATGGGCAACCAGTTCAGCGGGAGTTGAAATTACTCCCCCTGATGTTACAGCTTTGCGGGGGATCTTAAAAATGCTGCCCGATCCGAATTCGGACCCCGTACGGTTCACTCAGACATTGGTTCGGTTAACCCGTAATCAGCAATTGGGTGGACCGGATTATCGGTTTATACTGTCCCAAGCCATGGGAGATGAGTATGATGAAGACCATCTTATCGAGGGGGTGCCCCAGTTACACCCTAAACACGATATACCCGTTAATAGAAAGAAAAAGACGAAGGAGTATAGTTCTGAAAAGGGCAGAGCACTGACCCGTAGCCAGGTTGAAAAGGGAAAAGTAAAAGAGGATGAAGCCGAGGCATCACCCTCACCCCCAGCTACACCCGAGCGCTGTGTACAGATATGCGAGATTGAAACGAAATATATTTGGAGCGACCCCAAGGAAGTTGCGAGAATGGGAAAAAAGTTATGTGATTATTTATGTGAGAAAAGACGAAAAAGGGGAGATCTCACACAAGTGACTAATTGTAAACAGGAGCTAAAAGAGCCTATTACTAAGTTTTGGACGAGGTTTGTTGATACGTGGATACATATGGGAAATATGGATGTTAATTTGAACGCGCCGAATGCTTTGTTTGTGAATACGTTCATAACCAATTGCAGACCCGAGGCGATCGAGGTTTTGAAAACTCATTTGGCCGATCGCGGGTCCTCGGTACTTGGTGAGATTGAAAAGAAATTGCGAGTGTTGGAATCTGATGGCATGTTTGAGAAAAAAACTAATAAAGCCTGTTTGAGTGTGCAAGCAGGTACGCCCGCGCGACAACCCGGT